>NC_071501.1:115190592-115493622 GCF_028408465.1 Anastrepha ludens
ATACATATGTTGCTCCTTCAGTGCCACTCAGAATGCAACAAAGGATTATTGCAGCAACTTGAAGTTCACATCGAAGTTTGTTACCGTTTTGAAGTAATAACAGCACCACTTTCTATTAAATACATACATACATACACACATATGTAAATACGCACATACCATACATAAACGAGGCACATGACTGGAAAATACAGTAAACCCTCGTCATTTCGAACTTCATGATCTTTTGAAATACCATTTACGGTAGTCTCTTGTATGAAATTTCTATCTTTTATGCTTTCTAACCCTTTAGCTTTACTTATGCCCAAATATCATATATACAAATCCTCCCATGTAGTGCTTCCGATCAGTGATGGTAAATGTAGGGAAAATTCCCTACATGTAGGGATTTATGTCGAAAAATGTGGGTGTAGGGAAAAGAAGGACAGATTTTGTTAAATTCTGTAAATGTAAGGAATTTTCAAGAAGGACAGAAAAACACTTCAAATAGCGGGAAAAATTAGAAAATTTAAAATAAAAATCCGCCGTAAGGTTTCATGCCAGACTTTTTTTTTTTATGGCAGAATACTTTTAAAAGCGTTAATACGGCAACATTGCCGTTTTTTTCTTCGTTAACGCTAACGCGATTTTTTCCTCGCGCGAAAATTTTCTGGTGCTTTTTGCTTTTGAAATAAGTTTGCAAATAATTTAGTTTAGTTTAGTTTAGCTTTTTTATATTTAAAATGCATATATATGTACTTATATATGAGTTCCCCCTCTTCGATTGACTCTTTCGGAGGAACACCAGAAAAAACAATGCAAGTATCGGAAACCAAAGTTCAATAACAAGTGGCTTGACGACGACAATTTTAGTGGCTGGTTGGAAGCTGCGGCTAACGATCCATTCAAATGCAAATGCGCTGCGTGCGACAAAGTTTTGAACTGCGGCAAGTCTGATTTTCAGAAGCACGCCGAATCAGAAATGCACCAAAAAAATATGAATGCAATAAAAAGGACACCTAAAATAAACATATTTTTTTAAGAAAAAATGGAGTAAACCAAATGGTTCCAGAAATTTCGAATTAAGACTTAGCATGTTCTTCGCTGAGCATAATGTCGCGCTGCAAGTGGTGAACTATTTAATCCCACTCTTAAAAGAAACCGTGCCGGATTCTGAAAAAATAAAAACTCTTCCTTGCTTTAAACGGAACTGAGTGTAATGAAATAGTCTAATTTTTAGTCTTTTTGCTGAATTTTTCTTTACATTTGTGTTTATAATATAGTAATGTGTACTTATGTATATTTGAAATAAAATTTGTTTTAATTATAAAGTGTCAAAACAGCACCAAGCCCAAAACTTAAGCAAATAATTCAATTTTGACGTTGCAAGTGCCTCATTATAGTGTAAACACAGGAGAAAAAATGTAGGGAATTGTATAGGGAAAATTTTTTGTAAGCGTAGGGAAAAGTAGGCAATTGTTTTGGGCTGTGTAGGGATTTTTCAAAAAATCATTTACCATCACTGCTTCCGATTGTTATACCGGAATAAATATTATGAAAGGAAAATAAATATAAGGAAACTGAAGTCCAAGGTTTGGATTCCAAAGCTGTCTGTCAAACTAAGAAGAAGCATTGAATAGAAATTTTTATTATTATTTAGTATTATTACGGGATTTAGCACTGTGATCTACAAAATCTATTGAGCCATCTTCAGAGTATTATTGTGAGCTAAGCTTCCTCAATAAGTCTACAGGGTATTTCTGTGACGATTCTTAAATTATTTGTTGTTGTGTTTTTGAATGCCTTACTATACTCGTATTTAAGTCGGTTTAAGTCGGATTGTTCCAGTATGATCGTCTTTGTATTTACTCTACTTCCTGAAGAGCAGAGGAATAGGCCACAAAATACTTGTAGCTCTGAGCCCTCTCTTCCACTCCCACCAGTAATTTCTACGCAGCTTGCAACCCATTGGATACGTACCTAGTTATTCAGACCTAAGATATTCAGCTTATCAAGACATTACGGCAACAGTTTTCAAATTAATAATGTAATTGCATATTCTAACAAAAATGGCACATTTAAAAAACAGTTCAGGTTGAATAAGGCAAATCCTTTTTCAAACTCGACTGAAGTCAGAGTGAATTATAGAGTAAATATAACAGCTCGACGTAAATCTAATGTATCAAAAGCAAAATTTTATATATGTATTGTATATTAATATGTAACATACAATGAGCATTTTTGTCCTCATTACGTCACACAATTAAATAAATATTAGATTTTATATTTTTAAATTTAAAAAATTAATCTTGGTTTACCGAAAATGGTGCACGTGGCAATGTATATGGTATATGCTTTTTTTTAACTCCTAGTAGAGCTTAGGGCGTCAACTACTCCAGAATGCCATTGACTCTCAATTCGCTCTATGATAAGCCGAGAGTTGCAATTTCATGTTGATCTTCGTCATGTTATACGAAGTCTTCCAACTGCACTCCTTACTTGTTTGAATGGCCTGTCCGTAACGCATGCCTGGCCACGTTGTCGTCATCCTATCGATGTGTGTGACCGATCCATTGTTATTTCCTTATTAGCACTTCACAGGCAATCTCGACCTCATTGGTAACTCTAATCAACTCGGAGTTGCTTATTTTTTGGGCTCAGAAGATTCGAAACAAGGAACGTGTTAATAAAACATGAATTTATTCTTACGATTGAAATATATTAAAAAAAACAATAAGCCTTCAAGTGATTGGGTACTTTTGGTAGATGAATTTTCTATTGGTTAATTGAAATACAGACACACTGGTTCACGTACGAATTGTCAAACGTGGATGTTGACAATACTAGGCACTCGACTTTAACGAAGCTTTTGAAATGAGTAAAATGCTAGGAAATTAAAAAATAAATATAAAATAGAACAAACTAATCATTTTGCACAATCAATTAATTATGATTCAAAAGAAAAGCCCTCATAAGAAAGGTAATTTTTTTCTGAGGGAGTCTTTTGCTTTTACCAGATTTATTTTTTTGGCGTAATTCACTTACAGTTTTGGAATGTCTACTGTTAAAGCTTATACACATACATAGGCATTTAGCAATATCGTACCCAAGTATAAAAACATAAATTATAAGAGGCTACCCGTCAGGTAGCGATATCTTTCCATGTATCCAATAGCTTCTTTTGTCATCTACAATGTTGGAATGCCGTTAATTCTTCTGTATTTGTATGTACGCATGTACTTCAAGCTGTACCATATTTTTAATCCCATTCGATCGTTCATATACATGCATTTTTATGTATGTATGTATGAATATAGTGGCTTTGGTTTCGTCTCTTTGTCCCTTGTATGTATTTTTGTATGTTAGTGTGTGTGCAAAGTTATGCAGCCATAAGCTAATATTTACTGTCTCCGCAAATGTTTATCAAAATTTGCATATTATCGATTTTCTTCAATAATTTTCAAGCAGAATTGAGCTCTCCAAAGGAGTCTTAAAAGTTCGCATGCATATATTGGGTTGGGGAATAAGTTCATAGTGTTTTTATATTTTCTTCTATTTTACAACGATTTGTTTGCTGATTGGCAAAGGGTAAGTATTCATTCGATAGAACATTTTCTGCTGTACAAAACTCGGTTACCTGTATTTTTGAGTTATTTAATTTTTTATTAGTTTTGAGGCTTAGAAATGGAATACCCAGGAGGCAAAAATCAATATTTTCGACTTCTGCTCTTCTTTACTCTTCATAGACACTTTATGAAGATAACACGAGGCTACAGCACGAAAATGGTTTGCAAAGTTCAAAAATAGCGACTTTGACGTCGATGACATCTCCCGGAGCGGAAGGCCATCCGAATTCGATGAAGAACGCCTCACGAGCTCGACGAAACAAACAAAGAAAGTCGTCTTCAAAATGCTTCTCCGCATCTCGCTTGCCATCAGATATACTCTAAAGCCATGAGTCAAGCCGGATTTTCATCCAAAAAAGATCATGCTATGTATTTGGGGGCGGACTGGGAGGGCATGGTGCACTGAGAAATACTCAAAAGGAATACCCCGCTCAAAAAGGTGCTCTAAATTGCCCAGCTACTCCGCGTGAATGAGGCTATTCGACTAAAAATAACTAATCGACATGGTCAGACCTTACTCCTTCACGACAACGCCAGGCCCCATGTTGAACAAGTCGTCAAAGCTGCACTCCAAGAGCTCAAATGGGAGGCCCTTCGGCATCCGCCGTATTCTCCGGACCTTGCACCGACCGATTACCATCTTTTCCGCTCGCTGTCAAACCATATGAAGGACGTTAACTTCGATAGCAAAGAACTGGCTCAACAACTTCTGGTGTCAACCTGGCGATTTTTGGCGGAACGGCATCAACTAATTGGTTGGAAGTCTTCGATAAAAACGCTACGAACTTATTCCGCATCCTAATATATATACATACAGGGTCCGGCTCGAAGTGTAACCAATTAAAAAGGCCATACATTTAGTTTGGAAAATTACTTTTATTCAATTCAAAGTAAAAAATGTGTGAAAATAATACAAAATTAAGATACCATTTACTCTTGCTCGATTTGACCACCTTTTGCCTTGACTATGGCCTTGAGATGGTCCAGAAACGAAAAACAAGCTGCCCGAATGTGACTTGCAGGTATTTTGGCCCACTCGCGGACAATGGCTTTTTACATCGCCTCGAGACTGATGAATCTTTTAGGTCGGACGTTGCTCTCCAAAATCGCCCAAAGAAAATAATCCATCAGATTCGCGTCTTTTGAATTTGAGAGCCATTGTGTGGACGTTATGAATTTCGTAACGCTGTTTTTTAAAAACCCTTGGTTCACTCGAGGCTTGTGCCGAGTCTTGTTGAAACGTCCATGGTCTGCCACCGAAATGTTTGTCTGCCCACGGCCTCAAAGCAACCTTTAGAATACTTTCCCGATAATATTTCGGATTTTCGCATTTAACTTGTCGCCGGCTCGATGAAAATGATTGGAGACTGCCCATCTGCGGTTACAGCGGCCCAAATTATTACCTGTGGCGAGTGCTGCCTCCTGCTGGCCAATCGATAACTCAAATTCTCGTATGAACGGTCGGTCAAATATCGTTTTGAGGGTTTACGAATTGCTCAATTTCAAATATTTATTCGACAGAAAACAGAATGTTCGGAAATTGACCGCTTTCGGCCAAGCGAAGCAACTCCTTCGCTGTCTCAAGTCTGACTTGTTGCTGCTTTGGTTTGAGATCAAGCACCTTTTGGATCTTGTAAGGCTTAATTTTGAGATCATTTTTCAGTATGCAGCGGATGCTAAGGTCAAATATTTTCAGTTCTTTCGCCATTTGATGGGCACATCTTCGGGGATTTCGCTCAAGTCGCTTCTTCACTTCTTTCACGTGACGTTGCAGTCTTTTGGTGACCACTTCCATGACGATTCGCAATGCTGCCAGTATCATTGTAACGAGTAGTGGTGCGATAAACAAAAACTTTATTTACTTTAAGGTGCGAGCGGTCTGAAGGTGGTTACACTTCGAGTGCCGGACCCTGTATAGTACGTATATATTTTGTATTGTATGTATATAGATGTACTCATACTTATATAAAAAGCTACAAAATTGAATATGAAAATATACATTATTAGTTATTCACTATAACTTTTGATTTTTATCAAGGGGCCATGCATATATATAAACTGTGTAGACATTCGGTTTCCAAAAACAAAAAACAATTCATGATATGTCCGCAAAATTATTTTTTGAAATTTGATTTCATTAAAAAGTGCCAATGCAGATCGCCAAAATTGAGTGCGTATTTATATTGCCGTTTCTTTTTTTCGACCCCATCAACCTTATCCGAACTGCTGCATTGTTGCTTATGCTTGAGAAAACACTAATACTGGTACTCGTAATGAGAATTTTTACTACTACTGCTATCCTCATTTCCCAATTGCGAATAGGGTCTCGAAAATCCCCTAAATCTTACTTTGTTGTTTGCTTCTCTGCATATTGAAGTCCACGAATACCCATTGCCATTCAGTTCGCTATCGACAGTTTTTCGCCAGGTTTTAGCAGAGACACCTGGATTATTGCGGGTTTCATTTTAGTGCTTGTATTGTAATATAGATGTTGCCTTTGCCAAGTGTGTGTCCTATCCATTGCGCATACTTGATTGGCACGATCCCAGAGCTCTATATTTGATGTGCGAACAGACCACCATATTTTTAGAATCTGCCGTAAGCACTTGCTTACAAAGACTTGGATAAATTTTGAGCATTTCCAAGTTTCCGAACCATAATAAAATATTGTGAAGTCAACAGTGAAATTAGAGTTGAATGTTCGCAGCTTAGATTTCTGATTTGACAGACCGTCATATAAGGGTAGTCAGAGGACCGAACAAATTATGATCTTCAATAAGTTTTTTTGCTAGTCAATTGCTTAATTTTACAAAAATAAAAACACGGCATTAAAACATCATGTTTCGACTTCACCTAAGCAAAATTTCAAAAAATAATTAATAATTTTAAAAGTTATCGCTATTTGTGTGGATCCCGTTTCTTCAGAAGTCCCTAGCGGTGATCATCACTAATCCTTGGAGATTCATCTAAAATCAATCGGAAAAGAGAAACTAGTTTTATTAATAGATAATCTTGTGCCTGATCGAAGCTATCTTTTTTTCAAAATTAACAGTATGGCGGCCTCAGAAAATATTTTTCAGATTTTCGAGAAAAAAAACGACAATTAATTGCCAAAACAAAATCGAAATTTTTGAAAAAAAAAAAATCTTTGATCAGACACGAGTTATTTATGTTTTTCAAAAGCAATATAAATTTTTTTGAAATCTACCAAGCAGTTTTTAAGTTACAGTAATCACTAGTTCAAAAATCATAGTTTTGAGAAAATGCATTTCAAATTTTGTTATCGAGCTCCGGAGCGCCCTTTGTTAATTGTTGAATAACTCGAAAAGTATTTCTTGGATTCACTTCAAATTTTCACGCAATATTTTTTAAATATTATACTTTAAGAAAATGCAAAAAAAAAAATCAATTTTTTTAGAAATTCTGACTACCCCTAACCGCTGAACGCAGCTTTGGCCAACATCTTCGCCATTCGTACAGCCTTATAGCCCATTGAATTTTGGTATAATGAAGTTCAAGCTTACAGTGACTTAAAAATCGCGCTGATTTTTAATATTTTTATTATTATTATTTTTTTTTTTAATAAAAAAGCATTTACATCTAACTGAAATGGTTTAGAGTCCTATAAAGCTTTCATTGCTTATCATATGCATTATCACTATTTAGAACACCTTCTGTGCGTTTGTCCGGCATTATTAAAAACGCGTTTAAAATGCCTGGGAACCCCACTGTTTGAGGGTCTGGAGGACGTCTCACAGCGCTGTTTAGATTCGCCAAAAGCGCTGACATCCTACATGATTTCTACTTACGGTATTCATAGAGGTCGGTTTCCATCTGGTATCGCTAGGGACCAAAAGGTCTATGCGTGGCTTGTTGCCAACCAGACTAACCTAACCTAACCTTACCATATGAAAATCCTTTTCAATATCTTGAAAATTAAACATTTTTATTTGTTTTCAATATTTAGGTGCACAGAAGGTCGTAAATTTCTTTTGATTAAGTTAAACACGGATTTAGCCAATTTGGCTATAATTAAAAAAAATTTGTATTTTTTTGGTCCTCAGTTTAACAAATTTAGAACTGGCTTTATTTGGACCATGATTATGTGCCTTTAATTTTACTACTAAGTATTCTACTAAGTATTCTAGCAAATATTATACTATTAAGTATACTAGCAAAGAAGTTGCGTCGAGTGTTACCGCAGAGTCCTACAATGTTTGTTAGAAGATTTACATAGGATTTAAATCTAAAAACTAAGCTTCCAAGAATAAGAAATCAGCAATTTCGTTGCTCCTTACAAAACGTCTATGACTCGAATTATAAGGATTGTAATTTATTAATTTTCAGTACATTTGATTCAAAAATCTTAGTTAGTAACAGCCGAATAAGCTTTCTCGGTCACTGCCCGCTCTTGCCAGAACGCGGTATCGCTGTTTAAACACTTATTTCTCTGGAGGTCTAGCAGACTTGCAATCGGCAGTCATCCACAGTATTTTATCGGTTATCCGGGAGACGGGGTGATTTCCCCACATCGGGAATTAGAGGAGGAACTTGAGTCTAAGCTAGTTAGTAGTATCACAATGGGCCTTCAGACCGAAGTGGGTGCCTTCTGTAGCCTCATGGAGAGTGGCAACCACCGTAACCTAACTTAGCCTAACAGCCAAACAGAATTACTTGGCGAAAATGTTGATAGAATTAGAGTGCGAGCGAATAGATTTTGAAAAACACAAACTTCGAAAAATCTCTTCGTCATCATCTATTCCGTTTGTCCCGAATGAAACATAGAGCCTCAAAAAAATCTCTTCAGCTATAATTTAAATTGTAGTTAATTATATTAATCAGGTTTGGTGTTTTATAAAAACGGTAAATATTTGCTCTACCAAAAAAATGGTATTCCCATTTGCTAATGGCCAATTCAACCAGATGTTATCTAAACTTCCTGCAACTTTTTTTTCTAGTCCAACTGACTAACCAATTTTCTGTGCAAATTATAAATCTATACGAAATTGAGAAGTATTAAACTTTTAATTAAATTAAACGATTTTATTTGTTTCATATGTATCAACAAAATGAATGAGGCCTTAAGGACGAGCGAAGCTGCAGATATGCACAGGTACATGAGCACCACATGCATACATACATACATACATACATTTTTACACAAACACTTACATTACGATAATAAGTAAATAGCAAAGCTGTATTCCACAGCACATAAATGCAAGTTGCATATAAAACAAAAAGTTATGTACTGAGCGTATAAAGTTCTCATATCTATGTGCATATATGTATGTGTGTATGGCGGTGTAAGTAGAAATGTGCATAGGTGTGTGTGTGTGTGCACAGGAAAACAACTTAATCTGCAAAACCAAATAAAAGGCGCACACAAACAGTAAAACAAAAGCAAAAGCAAAAAGTGGAATAAAAAATAAAAAATGGGTATTTCAATGTAGAAATATGTACATGATTTCCGATTGGTCGGCGCTTTCGCTGGCACAGAACGGAGAATATAAAATACTTGGGTGGGTGGGTGGTGGTGGTGAATCAACAGAAATTCGCTGCAAAATATAAAATGAATTAAAATGAAAAGAAGTAAAAGAAAGTATATTTAAAAATACTTAAATGTATGTGCAAGCACAAATGTGTGTGTGTATATATAAAACCGTGCGTACTATTCATATTAGGGTTGTCCACTCATGCTGATATCAGAAAATATGTTATGACACCACCCAAAAAAAAGTAGAATAAATAATAATATTTATAATATTTTAGAATAAAATGAATAATATTGTAATTTTATGTGCGTAACTAAGTTCCCGCTGTTTCTCAATAGATGCCGCCAGCAGTGTGTGCTAGTCGATCCTAACATAACCTAAATGTCATAAACCAAGCTTAGACATATGGTAAACAAACTGCTTCGACACATTAGTGATTTTGTTTAGGTATCATATACTTTTGGTTTTGTGAAAATGTCTGATTTTGTGCCGAATAATCGTCATTTGTGGGAAGTGCTGATTTTCCTCATTCATTCGAAAAAACGGCGGCTGAAGGGCATCGAGAGCTACAAAAAGTTTATGGAGATGTTGCTTTAAGTGAAACAACGTGCCGATATTGGCTCCGTCGTTTCAGAGACGGTGATTTTAATGTAGACGACCGTTCGCGTGAAGGAAGGACAAAAACCTTCGAAGACGCTGATTGGAGGCATTGCTCAATGAGGATCCCTGTCAAACGCAAGAAGAGTTTGCTTCAGTATTAGGAGTTATCCGTCAATCCATTACCAAGCGATTGCATGTTTTGGGAATGATTCAGAAACAGGGGACTTGGGTTCCTTATGAGTTAAAACCAAGAGATGTTGATCGTCGTTTTTTCGCTTGTGAACAACTGCTCCAGCGGCAAAAAAGGAAGGGAGGAAGGGTTTTCTTTATCGCATCATGACCAGTGATGAAAAATGAATTCATTACAGCAATCCAAAGAAAAGAAAGTCATGGGGACTGCCCGGTCATGCTTCTACGTCGTCGTCTCGGCCGAATATTTACGCTGCGAAGGTTATGCTATATATTTGGTGGGATCAAGTTGATGTCATTTATTATGAACTCTTAAAACCAGGCGAAACCATCACTGGGGATCGGTATCGACTTCAATTGATGCGATTGAGCCGAGCACTGCGCGAGAAGCAGCCGCAATGCGCGGAGAGGCATAGAAAAGTGATTATATAGCATGACAACGCTCGCCCTCACGTTGCCAAACCCGTTAAAACCTACCTGGAAACACTGAAAAGGGAAATCTTTCCCCACCCGCCATATTCTCCAGATATTGCGCCGTCCGATTATCACCTGTTCCGATCGATGGCACATGGTCTAGCTGATCAGCAGTTCCATTCATATGAAGACATCAAAAATGGCTTGATCCGCGGATAGCCTCAAAAGTTGAACAGTTTTACCGCGACGGTATACGAGATCTACCAGAAATATGGGAAAAAGTAGTAATTTTTTCTTCTGAATTGGGCCATAGTTTACATATATATTTAAAAAATTATATTAGCAGACCAATTTGGCATATATTAGTTGATCAATAACCGCAAATTAACCATCAATTAACCATCCCTTTTGGACATTGCAGTTAATGATTTGGCCCCAAAAAAGTTGGTTCTAAAAGACCTAAATTTCATGCAAAACAGAGAGTACATTTTCATCGCCAAAGACGTGATTTCACAGGCTGAACTTGACCCAACATTCATCAAATGCATTATTACTGGAGACAGGACAAGTGTTAGCGAGTACGACAGACAATCCAGACATCAGGCGAGTAAGTGGAGAGCTCCGAATGAAGCAAAACCAAAAAAAAAACAATACACTTTTCAGTCAAAAAAGAAAGCGATGGTTTTTATGGATTACAACACACCACGAATTTTTGCTAGAAATACATGCAGTTTACGGCTCAATACTATTATTTGGGTGACAATCCGCCAAAAAAGAAGGATTTGTGGGAAAAAACTCGTGGACTTTGCACCATGATAACGCACAGTCGTACAGTGCCATCATTAACCGTGAATTTTTGACCAAGAACGAAACGAATACCAACCAACAATCATCAAGTTACCTGATATGGGGTCCCTGCAATTTTTTTCTGTTTGATCGAGTCAAAAAACCATTACGAAGAACAACTTCGGCGTTTCAACAGCCGAAAGGAAGTAATTGAAAAATCGAAGACGGATCTAATACCTACACCGAAAATAGAGTTCCAGAAATGTTTTGAGAGTTAAATCAAACGGTGGAATAAGTGTGTTGCAGTTGGTGGGAGCAATAAGCTACATTTTTGTATTCAAAATTTACGCGATCCATTCTATATACATACATACTTTTGAATGTCAAATATTAGACAGATCGTCCCAGTTAAGCAAACATATTTTCCTTTTTTCAAAAGAAGAAGCTTTTACTGTAAGAGCCTGCATGATTTTTTGTTTACAAAAAAAAAAACAAAAGGCCACGCTACACACTATCTAAAATAATGCCAAAATTGCGTCTTTCATACATTTAGAGTAAAATATTTTTGAAATCTGTGCCAGAAAACCAATTATCACCCTGAATTTGAATTCAGTACATCAAAAAATTTGGGAAACGTACACTCTGCTTTCTCTTAAAATTTTTTGTATCGGAAGGGGTTGTTTTTTATGGAAACCCGAAAGAAGAAAATATTTTATTTCCAAGAATCCCGATGAACATATCCTTTAAAATCAAAATAAGAAATCCTATGTATCCCAAAGAATTAGAGAAAATTATTTCCAACAAAGGAGACCGAATTTTTGCTAGGACGCAATAATAATGCGATTCATTAGATTGATTATGATGTTAATAACAAAAGTATTGTTGTTATTGTTATATCACTTTACTAAGCGCTGCCAGTGCTCAGAGTAGTCACCGAATTTTATCGTCTAACTCATCTAACAGTAGACCCAGGAATCGTGCTATTTCGACAGGTTGGGTTCAGAGTGAGTGAGGTGTTAGTTGAGTGGGTTTGAGAGGCCATGTGCAGTGTTTAGTATCACATGCCGGACATATATTGAGTATGCCGGAGTCTATTCTGGATAAGTAGGAGAACAACAAAAGTGTACTTATGCTTTACTTATACTTTTTTCGTTTGCTACGTTTTGCACGTGGCATAAAAACCATCGTCGTGGCATTCAGAGGCGTCATAAAATTGTACGGATAGATCCAATTGTAGGACAATACGTTGAGTGATTTGTGGAACTATTTTTTTTTATCATAGGTTTTGTTTTATCATAGGTAAGCTTCCCACTGCGAGCATTATTGTTGGTTTGAAATAATCCGAAGAAGATTTTAAGAAAACTTTAAGCTTCTACACACAAATTCGCGGAGATATTTAATCGAGAATTATTTAAAAGGAGAATGCCCTAGAATGATTAATTATTATAAAAAATGAAATGTTAGTGCTGCGTTAGATTGTAACTTTTTTATGAAATAAAAGAATTAAAATTATAATATATTATGAAAAAATTTGTCATATCGTAATATGAAATAATCATAAATGATCTAGCATAAAAAATTTCATCTACAAACAAAAAAAAACAAGAAACCACCCTAATATACATATTTATGTATGTGTGCATTCACTAATGTATATAAGTACTTGAACTGATACATGCAACTGTAATGCTGATTGTTGGGTGGGCATTGACACTGTTTCACTATACAATAATAATCACCCAGAAGCTGTCCCAAAATGGTGGCAAAGGTTGAGCACATTCTATCGAATTCATGTACTACATAAGTACTTAAAAGTATATCCATATATATGGATAGACTTACGTTTGCATGTGGGTGGGTCTCTTCGGGAAACGAGCAAAGCGAAAGCAGAGACAATTTCCGAATTGAAATAAAGTAAAACACAGACAGACATAAACAGCGACTCTATGCGCACATACACCCATACACTGACTAATAAGAATTGGTACTGTATAGGAATGGTAGTGACATTTGTCCGATCATTTAAGGGTCACAATGACCCCAACGTAAGTATTTTCAATAGTAATGCGCTATTAGTTTACATATAGGCGCCAATTGTAGGTAGTCTGCAAAGAATTTAAGAAAAGGTGGACTAGAATAAATTAAAAAAGGATTTAAAAAAGGTGGACCTTCTAATATGAAGGCTTTACACCTTAAATTATTCGAAAAGATTGAATTTGCTATATTTTTTAAATGATCCGATTTCCCAGTTCAGAGCTAATGCTGGGGGAATGCACTATATTTTATATAGGCAATTTAGGCTAGGTAATATATTTCCATGATCGCTTTTAAGAACCTAAGTTTATATGTAATGTTTGTGTGGTTGACTGCTTAATTTTTTACTCTTGGCATAAATTTATTTACAAAAGTAAACAGAGACGACAAACACTACGATTGAATATTGATGGCGTATATTTCGCGGAGACTCAATCATTTAAGAAGAAGGGACTGCACCTGATCTGTGCCATTAGAATTGACCTTAGTGTGCTTCTGTCTTGACATAATGAAATTGATTCCGTTAAAATCCCCTCCAAAACATTTTCTTCAACATCGATTTTAACTATAAATAAGCGACGTGGCGCGTGTCTATTTCCTTGCCGAAAGTTGTGTGAATGTTTATATGTACATATGTATGTAATCAAAAAAGTGATAATAAGGAACATAAAAGAGGGCAACAGCGCCCTATAGGAACGAAAACATCGCATAGCATGGCGTCGACGCTATAGGGAGCGAGCGAGTGAATACGCGCACCACCACCCAGTCACATTGCCAGCAAGAAAGAAATTAAAATAAATAAAACAAAAAGCCAAGCAAGAGCGAGAACAATTGCACAGTGCACCAATACATATGTAGGCAGATCTACAAACGAATAAACGTAATGCCAAAGTCGGTCTGTATCGAATGGGAGGCGGTTGGGTGGCAAAAGGCGAAAGCCGACAACGATTGACAAGAGCACACAGTCTTCACATACGAATGTACTTGCCAACAAAAAACGTATTATTGTTGGGGTTGTGAATGTAAATGTAATGAATAGTGAACACGAGCTGGGATTTTAATGCACAAATGTTTGAGTGTCAGTATATTGTTGTTGTCAGCATAAAAGCTCTCCAAAAATATTCATACAAAAATAGGTACCCCAACATAATGCTAACGTAAGATGTTGTTGGTTGTGCCGAAGAGCGAGAGAGTGACTACCTATCGAAGGCTCCGCTTACTGAGCGCCACTCAAGTAACGGTGGCGCACAACAGTGCATGAGGCATTGCTTTTGCCATCGCTTGCACCCGCCATTGCCATCTCGTTCGCACAAGTAATCGGAAAAGAAAAACTCAGTTTGTCATTTGCTTTTTTAATTTAAATATTAAAATGTTTTCCCAATAAATGTGAGCGACGGCGGCGGCGCCAACTGTCTGTTAGTGTGCTTGCTGTGCGTGAGTGTGTGTGTGTGAGGATGTGTTGGAGTGACAGTAGGGTTTCTATGTGTAAGGATATGGAAGCTTGTGAACACTAAAATAGGTACACGCATTTTCTTAGTTCAATTTAATTAATATAATATAATAAATAAATAGAACTTTTTCGTATGAAAAAGAAGATTCTAAAGTTTGCTTTGAAATGCATTAACAATAATAATTAATTATATCAGAATATCAAAATATGAAATTTTTGCATTTCGTTATCAACAGCGTTAATTTTTTTTCCATCAAATCTCGAACTGAGCATACATTACGTACATACTTTATTTTTTTATCTGAATGAAACATCGATTTGCGCATTTGTACATTCTTAATTTTCTGAATTCAGTTAAATGTAGACTTAAAAATTTTCACAAAAATTCTTTTCAATATTTGTATGTATTAAAGTACATGTCGAATGGCGAACTGAGGAAAGTATTTGGGATTATGCTGCCATTATCCTGACTCTGGTTTGGTTTTATGATAATTATCATTGCAATACTTACATACTTGCGGTAAACTTTGAGCAAACAAGGGAATTTGTTTTGAGCTAAGTTTTGTTGTTAATTGGAGTTCATATTGCCTCAACTGTTGCCTGAAATACCACAAACACATTCTGTTCAGATCAACGGTTACTTCGTGTATACTGGCTAAAGATATTAAAACACGTTTTTAAATTTCATAAAGAATTGTAAAAACGGTAGCAATGGTTCTGTTTGAGGTTTGCAGTTCGATCTCGTGGTCCTTTGTGCCCCGTAAGCAATGGTTGCTCCGTTACTTCACACGCTACTGTATTACGCTACTGGAGCGTTTGCTTCCTGTGTATTTAGCACTATAAGGAATTGATATTCTTTTTATGTTTAATTTCCCACAGCTCCATTTGAAACTCTTAGTTTTATAGCGCATGATTATCTTCTGCCTTTTATAAGGATGTGCTGATCTTTTATGTTGAATTTCAACTTTAAAGTTCCCTTATATAAACTTACAAATATACTTTCCTATTTTATTTCTTTCATGCTGGACTAGGGTTAAGAAGGGGCTGTATATAGTTTTTAAAGACTTTACCGTATACATAAACGGCAGGCGTTGGTAACCCTACATTCATAGACAAAAATAAAGTACCTTCAAAGGCAACTTATTCTTAGTATTGACGGAAAATTCGTAGTAAACTTCATAATGATAAAAACCGCTATGCACCAATTAGTGCCAGATCTCGTACGTTGCTCCACAATATAGTTTATTGACTTCAAATTGATAGCTAGGCGCTGAGCGTCGAGATGCATACTCGGTGGAAAAATGTGTATTTGGCGAAAATATTCGTCATTTCCAAATGACGCCTATCCCCCTTTCAAAACAATTAAATGCAGGTTTGTGTCTTCAGAGTTTTTATATAAAAACTTTAAAGATTGTTTAAGGTTTAGATTTTTCTTTGCCCAATTTCGTTCAATCCAGCTGCACTGTAGCCGATGGTAATTACCACAAGTATGAGTACGGACTCCGCTCTTTGCATAGTATTCACTCAGGTAGTGAGACAGAGATTTGGAGCAGTTATTGTTGCGTTCAATGTATGGGAAATCTGATCGATCTGATTGTATTTAGGCAACAAGAACTGTTTTTTATAATACTTGCCATGAAAAGCTCTAAATAAAACCAATCTGCCGTTCGGAGGCGGCATGAAACTGTAGGTCACTCCATTTGTAGGAAAATCTAAAGACACACATCACAAATAGAAGAAGGAGCTCGCACAACACACAACAAAGGGTGTAAACGCGAATTATTAATATTATTATTAAATACATATACATTTTTTGCTTTCCCATTCCTTCTCAACATCATTCTTATTTCCTGACAAATTATACGATCAGCCCCGTATCCCAACAATTCTGTGAATTTCCACACAATTGTCATTTCAGCCTGCAAATGTTTTCTGCAACTGGCAGCGTATGCGCTCGCACCCCATCCTCCCACAACTCAAAAACAAGAAAACAAATCGCAAACAAAAATATAAAAATAATACGAACATTCGTAAAGCAGAGAAGTAAATAAAAGCGCATGTTTATTGGCGCAGCCCACCTGCTCGCTACTTTTGACGAAAAAAAAAAACACCGCAAGGCTTGTCGTTGCTGAGTATTGAGAGAGAGAGAGCAGACTGAGTGAAGCTGTATATGTGGTGCGCGTAAACAGGGAGTGTAAGTGAGAGCACAAGTGATGTGCCACAAACAGCGCCAGGTGCGAATGCGATGCCAGCTACTCAGGCATACGGAACAATACACCCATGCGAGTACAGTGAATGAGTGTGTTTGTGAGCGGTGGAAACGAAATGATATACGAAATGATTGCCTGAAAAAATAACCCAAAGGAATTGCAAACCAATAGGAAGAGTAAGAGCAGCTGAGAGAAAAAATAAAGAAATAAAACAAATAACAATCATATTCGAAACGGCAAATTGGAGAACAAATAGTGAGTGTATATGGTGAGCGTGTAGTGGTGAATGGTGTAGATGGCCGCAGGAGCGCTTGTAGTGGTACGCAGACCCACTTTTATTCAAATACCCATATATATTTGCGCACATTATCCACATATGTTTCATATCCATTTCGTTTCAAATAGCTTTTATTATTTGAATGCTTATTTTATTTTCAGTGAAATTTTGTCTGCAGGCGATTTGTGTTTATTTCTTATTTTTTTTTGCTGATCCCCCTTCAACATCTTCAACGTTTGAGTGTTTGGCGTATTTTTTGTCTTCCTTCCACACTTGGCATACGACTACTTTCAGAAGAGAAAACGAAGATTATGCAGCGCATATTAAGTGATATGTAGAAATCATTCGTTTTCGAAGTGAATTGATGAAAGGGGAGTCAGTAGGGGTATTGGGCATCAGTTGCTGTCACTGCCTCTGCCAATGTCGCTGCTTTCTCTATTACTGCCGTTGCTGCCATTGCCTTCTCTGCTTTCCTTCGACCAGTGGCAGTTGTATTTATCATTGCCGTACAAACGTTTTTCGTTGGTCCATTCGTTGATTTGTTATGTCTTTTTTTTTTAATATCAGGTATTTATTTGGTGTAGTAAACACCTCTGTTCCCTTTATTGTTAGTTTTCTTTCGTCTATTTAAATGTGTTCGTATACATATGATGCATGAACAATTATCTAGGCGTGTATGTAGTACAGTTATAGGCAATAAAATATTATATTATTTTATCTTTTGGTATGATTCAATATTGCATGCATTTGATATCATTCTAATTTTAAAGGGGATGTTTTTTATATTTGCAGTTTTCTGGTATGATTGAATTGTATTCTTGAATTTGCAGTAGATTAAGATGCTTACAGCTCTATACAGCTACTTCGTGGCATCGTCAAATTCATTATTAAATTAAATATGGAATAGTCCACATACTGTGAAAAAAAATGCCTAGCTTAACATAAAGTTCACTTGGCGCGCTAACAGTAGGGAACGTTTGCGGAATGGAATGATAAATGTAATATCAGTAGTTTCAAGGGCCAAACGTTATGTTCGACGGCTCCCATGTTCTAAATTCAAACCAGAGTAAAATTACGCAATGCCCATTTGTCAAAGTCTTTGCTATGTATAGCAGTGTACGTAAATCTATAGCCCCACCTCATTAATATCTGCCTCCTGAAAGGAATTCTGTGCAGTCTGCTCCGAATATTCGGTAGTCGTCAGTAACTACCGCAGAATTAACAGGTATTGGATGTGTGATAATTGCACTATCGAAGATAGACGTTCCACTGCTAGAATACCTAATTTCCAGCATTAAGAGTGTCTATCTGCATGCGCTGGAATTCACTCTAGAAATTTCTATGCCGCAATTTCAAGAGCGTGTTTTTCCAAAGTATCGCATTTGTTTCTTTTTATTTTGAATTGACTAATGCAGCTTTATATGACAACCTATTTTTTCCTACTTTTTCGTAATGCACGCTGCGTTGTTGAAATATTACCTCTTAATTAAAACTTGGCGGTCCCTACTGGTGGTGGTAGTAGAGAAAAGGACTTCTCTGTATTGAAGGGATTAGGAAAGGATAAGAATAGCAAAAAATATGGCTAAAAAGAAAGCAACTGACGTGCTTTGCGAAAGTCACCCAAAATAATTTAGGTGGTTATAGTATAAATCAAGACGAAAAGGGTAAAGAAGCGTACCAAATGTATCGTCCATACATATATACCACTAAAAATGTTTTCTATAGGGATGAGAATTTACTATGAAGCCATGCGGTCATCAACCATAGTGTTCTTCTCTCAATTGTTTCATCTTTGCCTGAAACTCATATTAACTAAATGTATAAATGATTGCGAAAATATGTATGTATTGGAATTTAAATTAAGTAATTTTATTGGCGGCCGCCGTAGCCGAATGGGTTGGTGCGTGATTACCATTCGGAATTCACCGAGAGGTCGTTGGTTCGAATCTCGGTGAAAGCAAAATTAATAAAAACATTTTTCTAATAGCGGTCGCCCCTCGGCAGGCAATGGCAAACCTCCGAGTGTATTTCTGCCATGAAAAAGCTCCTCATAAAAATATCTGCCGTTCGGAGTCGGCTTGAAACTGTAGGTCCCTCCATTTGTGGAACAACATCAAGACGCACACCACAAATAGGAGGAGGAGCTCGGCCAAACACCTAACAGAAGTGTACGCGCCAATTATTTATTTATTTTTATTTTATTAGCTTCTTAAAAATTTATTCATTTTCTTCTCGCATGTATATTAAGCACAAAACAAGAAGGCAATGTCGTTCGGCTTTTTTTGCACTGAAAGGAAGATTCTATTTTTGGAATAACCTTTGGAATTCACAAATGCTATATTCTTATTAAGGTATTTCGAATTATAAAATGTTTCGGCATAAGTTGCGTAATTCTTATAATTTGTTCCCGACTGTATGTAAAGAATTTTTAATGTGCATACATCTTTAATTTCATGCCATTATATAATAAGACTGTATATAGCCAGCTTTTGACACTTTTATAAACTACATTTTTCAGCTGCTGCTTGCAATATTATTGGTATTTAACTTTTTATAATACAAGAGGGCACACACACATGTGCACACATAACACACATACCACAAGTATAACAGCAAACATCTTTATAATCTTCTTTTACAATATCTCCTCTGCTAGCTGTTTCATTTTTCATTTCATATATTGGTTTGCCTTCAAGCCTTTTTTGGGGTTGAAATTTCACACAAATCCGCACAATCCACATATTCTCCCCATTAATTTCGCCTGAAGTATTGTCATTATAATTGTATTGTTGTGTTGTATAAATACAGTTCGTTGCTTGTGGTATTTTTTGTTGTCGTTCCGATTCCATTTCAATTGCTGTTGAACTGTTTATTTGTTGTATCATTTGCTGTCTCGCATGCACACACATAGCACTCCTATTTTTTGTCACCATTCACATGCACATACGGGCGCGACATTCGATTCAAACGCATACGCCCATCTGCCATGCTAACGTTCATTTCCATTCCCATTCTCATAGCAGTCTCGCATTCTCATTCGTATACTCGCATTCGTATTCGTAATTCACACATTCGTATTGAACACATTCACAGTCGTAAAGAGGATAGGGCGATACGAATCGGTCGCAACGCAATCGTAGTGTCACAACAACATCAAATGTATAAAGCAAACACAACAAGTAAACAAGCAGCAGCCAACTTTTTTGTACCTGCAGCAAGTCTGCTCACCTCTCCCCAACTATACACACATAACATAATTTCCATTCCATCCGCTCTTCTGCCTGCCATGCGCTCACCTCCGCTGCTACTCAACACTTAACACTTAACTCCTCGCCACAACCATTTTTCAACATATGTATCAATGTATATACTTCTTTTATCCCACATCAATCCCCTCTAACCACTTTAATACTTCGTTGATATTGTACCATTACAGAATGCAGAACAGCCACAACTCCAAATACATACGAATGCAAACACACAATTACAGCTACAGCTACAGCCACAGCTACACTCCGTCCATATCAAAAAATTATGCAGTTGCAGATACAATTGGGGAAATGTGTGTTGTGTTGTTGTGTTGCGCCGCTCATGCTCGCGCAACGGCAGCCAGCACACATTTCAAATCGGTTTCATTACGAATTTGTCATTCGTAAGCGAAGGTAATGCAATAAAAATTTTGCTGTGCGCGCTACTCTACAACTCGTTCTGTTCGCCGTCGCGTCGCGTTGCCGTTGCCATTGCCATTGCTGCTCGTTCGTTGTTTGTTCGTTCGTTGGCTCATAGTGCAGGCAATTTGGTTATTCGGTTCACGTTATGAATAATCACTGATAGAGATGGTTATACGGAGCAGTATTGAAGTGAGTGTATGTGTGTGTTTATGTACCTACATGGAATTAGTACAGTGTGTTGTGTTGCATTTGCCGTCGCCAATAGGCGGCATTCGTCAAGTGAGCGGTGTCAGCAACAGCAACTGACAAATAATAATCGGTTGGTGTTAGTGCGGATTTTTGTTAAATCAATTTGCGTCAAATTAATTACAAATGCGTTTGTGCCTTTTGAAAACTTGAAATGGTGAAAACACTTGGAATTGTTACAATTCAAATCTATTCAAATGAAAAGTTAAATGTAAGAAAAAATTTGTGCGGAATATGGCGTGATTTTAAAAGCGAAATAAATATTTAATTTCTAAACAATCTATAAGTGGTCATGATATATTATATGTATGCACGTACATATAAATAAGAATTTGATTTAAAAAAAAGTTTCTCTGCGGACTGAGAGAAGGAAATCTTCAAATTCAAACTATAGCTGTCGTATTTATAAAAAACCAAGAAATCACTGAAAACTGCTAGATATCTATGAAATGTTTTCTAAAATGGCATTATACAATTTTTTCTAACATGCCACTGCTAGCTAAGCATTTCGTTGATTATAAAAGTCGCACACGGAAACAGCAATGTAGCTTTGCTATGCCTAAAAATTATATTCCTTTTACTTTATTTGAAATTGAATTATTTGTTCCTAGAAAACGGCACGAAAATACAGATTAAATATTATTTTAGTAATTTTTTCCAAACTGCGATTTTATTTCGTTGCAAATACGAATTTTGTTTCATTACCCTAATTGTCGGTAAGGACAGGTGGCTTAACATTTTCCGAGAGAAATTAATTCAAAGGCGAGATATACACCACAAGCCATGCACGGATCTCATAATTCTTGATCCATGACAATTTTTTAAGGTTTTCTGAAATTAATGGCAAAAACGCTATCAAACAGAGCAAATAAGCTCTGAAATTAAAAGTGGTCGATATGTCGATTATAAGATTGTACACTATTTAAAAACCTGTTACACATACACGTTCGATTTCACAAAATATTGCCACTAACAAAATGCTAAACACAAGCCTTTCTGAATTTGAAATACCTCAAACGGGTTTCGTTTCGTAGGATCTTAGTCGTTTTTTCGCGTTATTAACGTTTTGCACTTCAAATTTGCATAAGTACAGGAATGTAAAAAAAAACTAATTTGTCCAATCTAATGATAGTAGAGCGCATACATGGTTAGCAGGTGGTTAGACTAAATTTCGCTAAAAATTTAAAATTTCGCTAACTTTTCATCATATGCGTAAACGTAAAAAAATGATTTACAAAATTATTAAAATAAAGTACTAATTTATGAAAACAACTGCTCGTGCGCGTCTATTTATGATAACAAAATTAAAAATCTTCAAATATCGAATATCACTGTTAAGTCAACAAACAATCCATCCATCTTACTCACACAGCAAGCAGCGACAAATGAAAGTCTACAGAAGTGAAATAACAAAAAAAAACCACGACAACAATAGCACCATTAGACAACCAATGCTGGCTGGCTACCTACCTTTTGTGGCTCCCTTAAATGTCGCCGCCAAATGCATACATCTCACGAGCTCCACAAAAGTACCCTAAAGATTGCACCCCCTTTGTACTGAAATTCGCGGCAACCTACATAAATACTACTCCAATTCCAAATGTAATTCCAACTACAAAAACAACCCTGAATTCACTACAAAACATTTTCATTACTCACATCCCCAACCCCAAGTTTCAAATTAAAAAAAAAAAAAAAAAAAAAATCAACTGCAACCGCAATTGCTTCCCCTCTTCCAACAAACAATTCGATTCAACTTCCAATACGTTTCGATCTAGCAGCGAAATCGAATCGACCCGAATTGAATGGATTCGGCAGTCGCGCAGCAATCACATTTCTCCCATTTCCGACGCAACTAGCTGAATGTCATTCGCCGCAGTCGCTGCTGCTGCTGCTGCCAGCGATGCTGTCACCACTATCATTGCTGCCGACGTTGGGTCCCAGCGTCATGCTCGTAGACGTCTCTGTCGAAGTTGCTTTTTGCAGTTGTCGTATTTCCCTCTGTGAATTTATTTGTTTTTTTTTTTTCGTTTCTGTTCCTTCTGCAATTGCGAATGTATATGTAATGTAATTTTTGTTTGTCCCTGCTCTGTATATGTGTATGTATGCATATTTGTTTGGATGTATTTATGTGTGGATATATCCGCGCATTTCCTCCTCAATGCCATTCCATTACTGTTGTTGCTGCGTTGATGCGACTGACTGTGACTGCTTGCTGATTGTGTATTTGGGCGGCGCGCCACGCGTCTATTTACTATGTGAGTATTATATTCGTATTCGGAATCGCAATCGTATTCGTATTCACTGTGTGTTTCTGTGACTGTCTGCAATCATTTGTTCTCTCATACGCGCAGTGACACGTTAACGGTGCGGTAGTTGGCTAATTTTTTCGTTAAGAACGCGCGCTTTGGTAGATATTCCGGAATTGAAAATCAAGAATTCTTTGTGCTTATTAGAATTGCGATTTGGAACAGTTTAAGGGATTTGTATGGATTGTGAAATTAAATAGTTGTTTTTTTAGTTGCCGTGCAAATGCGTGAAAAGTGAAAAACTTTGATGTGTGCAAAAATAATCATTGAATAAAATTTAATATCTAACAAAGAAATTTAATATCTAACAAAGAAGAGCTGCTATTTATAAAAAAAATGCCCCGGAATTACTTTTAATTGAAAAGAAAAAATGAAATAATATAAAGAACTTTTATCGATAAGTTTTGAAGGCTGAAAAAATTCAAAAATAAACAATAATTTAATAGAAAAAATTATATTTTCCAAGAAAATCTACGAAATTAATAAATTTTTGAAATGCGCTTTTTTTAAGTAAACACTTTCTGAAGTGTTACAAAATGATAATTAAAAAAAATATTATTTTAAAATATTTTATTTAAAAATAAATACAAATTAGTAAAAATTGCGTTGCTTCAAAAATGGTAAAAGTGCAGTTTTTTAAGTATGCAGCTACTTGGGGCACCTAATTTTGTGAAACACTTTTGCATGTGAAATATTAAAATTCAGAGTCCATTAATTTTTCCAAAATGGGCCATTTAGGAAATTATCTATGTATTGGAAATGGGATAAAGAGATAGTTATAGGAACTGCTGGGGCTTTGAGAATATCATCCACGTTTGTTTTAGTATTAGTTTATACAAATTTTTGCTCAAATGGTTCAAAACTGTTTTATGGTCGATCTTTAACTCCTGGGCGATGGTACGACTACTAAAATGTCGGTCCAATTCGAATGTTTCTGTGATTTTAACGACATTTTTCAAAAAATGGCTGAACGGGATCGACGAAACCAAAATTTGACCATTCCCAATTTCCGCGGCCTGGCTAGCAGTTTCGCCTTTATCAAAGAAAATCTGTAAAATGTTCCGAGTTTTTTCTTTGTTGAGTTCCATTGTTAACACCCTGTAACGCACAACTGAACGGAAGAAACAAAAAACAGCAAACGTTTTTTTTTAGTGTGAAATGTCACCTGACAACCAGCATAAACTTTAAATTCGTTTTGCTCGATACTTTACGACATATCGATCACTTTAGCCACCTACCTAGAAAATAATGGACTTATTTTTCCCCAAACGAATATTTTATGCATAAGAAAATTTGAACAAATTTTGGGAATTTCTTTAGTGCTCAAAAATCAAATTGATTTGTTTGTTAATGCCGAAAAATATCAGAAGCATGGGCCAAGCACTATATTGGAATTCAGAAGGTGTTCGCAAAGTTTGACCGTCCAAAAATATCGTCGTGGGGAACGGTCCAGAAGGAAGTTGAAATGTCAGGAAAAACTTGGAACGAAATCAAACTTCTTGCAAAAAACCGCACCAAACGGAGGTGTTTTACTTAGGCGCTATGCTCCTGTGGGAGACGCAGGAACTGATGATGATGATGATGCCCCACACTTAGCGTGGCTTAAATGTGTATGCGTCATTCTATAAGCAGCATAATTTTTTTTAGTTCCTCAGACCGTATTAGAGCACTAAAGAAATATTAAAATTCGACTAGCATTTTGGACTAATATTTTGCTTTTCTTGAGATTATTTACATAATTTACATTTTTTCAGTGAATGTGATAAATACAAGGTGGCGCAAAATTAATCACCCTGTCGGTATATTTGCTTCGCACGTCCATTATATTTGCCAATTGTGAGCTGCTATATACCAACAGACAAGCAATGGAGTGCGTAAAGGGCAAAATAAAGATTTTTATCACTTCAAATAATTTTTTTTTGTTTAGTAAAAAAGTGACTCAAAAACCAAACGAAAACTGTCTAGTAGTAGCTTGAATACTTTGCTGGTATGCAGAAAAATTATATATTATTATTATAAAAAGTAGGGTCCACGGATCTAAAGTAGAATCGCAATGCTTTGGCAACTCATTTACCCAAGTTTTCCTTTGGTCCAAGTTCATCGAGGCTCGCGCTTCGTTTCTTGGTCATACCCTTTGATGGCATCGTCGAAGGCAATTAATGGGTTAATCGACTTCGGCGAGAGTTTGTTAAGCTGCTATAACAACAGGTTATATACAGTTTATGTAGTTTGCGGTCCTCGTAATCGTGGAAAGGAAATTTGAAAAAGTCGAGCCAAGCTGCACCGAGAGATTGGTAACTCCTAACACACGCAGGCTAGAAAAGCCCACTGTATTCAAAGCCCTGGAAAGTAAAAGAGAATATAGTCGAGGAGGAATCGAAAGAAATAAATAAAAAAGAAAAAGATAGAACAGAATAGACACAGAGGCAGAGATGGATAGTCTTGTGAGAATTTGCCAGATTCCTTTGGCAAATCTGAAAATATCCTCCAGTTTGAGAGCACGAATTTTACTCATTCCCATAACATCGGCGCCCAAATTCGTAGCCCTGCTCTAGCATAGGCAGGACACTCACAGCGAAAATGCTCAGTGCTATCCGCCTGCTCTAAGTAAGACAGGCAGATCGGGTCCTTAATAATTCGACTGGTGGTCATATGCTGACCCCATGGATTGTGTTCTGTAATAATACCGACCATCAACCGAATGTCTTCTCTTCTTATTTTAGAAGAAAGTTCGACAGTTTTCCGTGCGGGCTTTAATTTTATGTTAATTGCATACAACATCAGTGATCCAATTACTGATTCCTGCCGCACTGATTCCGATGCTCGGCTCTAGTCCCTGTGGGGTAACCACTGATTCGCAGTTGACTAATTCATCGGTAATTTCATTTCCTATTTCTGACTTCCACCTGCTGGTATACGTGAGATAAAACTTGGTAGATGATAGAAAACGTTTTTCCTAATAGCAGCCGCCCACCGGTAGGTAGTTAAAAGTCACAGAGTATATTTTTGCAATAAAAAATGCCTCATATAAATTATCCGTCGTTCGGAGGTCCTCTGTTTGTAGGATAAGGGAAAACATAGCCAAACAATTAACAAATTATACAAAAGTCCACCTAAAAAAGGCCAATAACCTCTGCTACTAATTACCTTGATTTTCTAATATGTTTGTCTATAATGATATTCATCATCATCATCGGTTTTTGGTTCTCTCATTGAAACATAGCACCTCAATAAAGTACCGCCATATGGTTTTGTTTTCTTGCAAGAAACTTAATTTTGGTTTTTCTTTTCTGTTACTGGAACTTCTTTCTGAACCATTGTACGCTACGATATTTTTGAGTGATTTGCGGGTTTCAGTTCAAGGCTTGACGACAGATTTCATTTACGTTCTTGCGAAGCGTGCGCCCAATCCACCTCCACTTTCTAAGCTCTATCAAATTTGCAATCGTTTTGAATTTTGCATTTCTCGTACAAATCTTTGTTGCTGCTAGTGTTGGGCCACCAGATCTTTAATATTCTGCGCAAACAACTGTTGGCATAGCTTTGAATTTTGTTAACAATCCAATTGTTTGTGAGCCTGGCTGCCGATCCACACAAGAAAATTGATAGAACTTTCTTTCTTCTTCTTCCCCTTGATTGGAGCGATAAACGCTTACGCGACTTTAGCCGAATTTTACAAAGCACATTAGTCATTTCTCATTTCTCTCATTGTGCTAATCGGCTCTAGTTGGAAACACTAAGTGAAGCCAAGTTCTTCTCCGTCTGACCTTTCCAATGGAGTGGAGGCCTTCTTCTTACTCTGCTACCATCAGGTGGTACTGCACCGAGCACTTTCAGACCCATCGAATGCTTTTGACATTCTTCGTCTAGTTATTGTGTGATCTGAGAGCTCAAAGTATAACCACACCAAGATTGGATAAATAAAAATTGTTTCTTACCTCTACACTCAGCTCCTTGGCTCACTAATCGCATACTCGCATGAGTATTTATGTATGCATGTAGAGGGTCATCAAATTCGTCGATTTATTTCTGAAATGGAGATGATAATTTGAACTAATCAAATTGTAAATCAAATTTTAAAATCGTGGTGTGTCTTTACGGTTAGAAAATTATTCGAAAGTTCAATATATCTACTTCATAAATGAATCCTAGAATACTTGAATTATTGTAATACCTACTAATATACAGATTAACGATTCCACTTCGATTTTTTCATTTAATTGTGGACTTAAGTTCTAGGTAAACCTGAACGTGGACACTAGAATTTTCATATAATTTAACCCAAAATCATGCAAGCTGAATTCAGCAGCATATTCAACTTACCCAACTCTTTTAACCCTTTGCCTTGAAACAAGGTGCGGGAGACGTCATCCAACTCCCGTGCCTAAAATGAGAACCTCGCATCAGACACGTGAGGACTTTTTCTGGTCAAAAGTGAGAGCTTCGTATAAAATACGAGATTGTTTTTATGCACGCGAAAAACTTTCATCGACAGTGCCACGCCCAATAGTCGCTCGATTCATAAGGCAAGGGGTTAAAATACAAAGAAAATCGTGATAAATATCATATAAATTGCCATCGAATTGCCACTATTTGAAAAACTGCACATTTTATTTTAAATTAGGACTAAAGAAAGTCCACTAAAATAATAAAAAAAATCTATCAAATCTTGTTTTACAGAAAGAGGTGTGATTTATTATTAAAAACTTCGAAAACTCGAAATTCGTCACTTCGCCTATTTGCTTACTAGTGAACTCAATAAATACTCTAAAACTATCTCGAATAAAAGTGAAGTGAAGTGCAGTTAAAACGTAGCGAAAATGAAAATTCTAGATTTCAAAATCAACTGAAAACTAAAAGAGTTTTCATATAGCAAAACAAAACAAAAAAAGCAAAGAAAAAAACAAAGTAAACAAGAAAAAACACAAAATAACGGTCGTCACAAAAAAGTATTGCATGTGACAAAGCATGGATTCTACCGCTATTGATGCTCATTCAATCACAAGTGAACAAAGTGTCGCCTCCTCTTCCTCCTCGGCGCTGCACGCCGCCGTATTAACGGCTGTTAAGCGCGAACGTTCACCAACACCAGTTTCGATCGGCAAGGCAATGAACACCATTTCAGTGGCAACCAATCTCACAAACAATAATCACAATAACAACAACAACAACAATAATAATAACAATAGTCCACGTCACAACAAACTGAGTCCCAGTTATCATCACAATAATAACAATAACAACAGCATCCTGTTGGCGCACAGCATGAATCCGACAGCGCTGCTGATGCATCATCAGCAACAGCAGCAGCAACAACAACAACAACACCAGCACCAACAGCAGCAGAATGGCACACGTGATGGGAATAGCAGTCGCGGCGGTAGCGGTCCCGGTGGCAGTGGCGGTGGTTCATTAAGCGGTAGCATTGGTGATGAACGCCCCTCCAACGGACGCCTTTCACATACCGGTCGTGGCTCCAGTTGTTCGCCAGCCAGTTCACCCACACGCCATCCCAACGCCGTCAGTCCGGTGACATCGCTCAATCATACGATGATGCAACAAATGCAACAACAGCATCACCAACTTAGTCCACCACCACATGTGACGGGCGTGCCCACGCCCAATGGACTACCCGCCGGTTTGCCTCCGCGTATGCCGCACGGCCTACCACCACATTCGCTGGGTTTGCTCAATTCACTACAAATGATGCATCACGCCTCGCCACTAGAATTGATGGCCGCTGCACATCATCATGTACCGCCGCGCTCCTACAATAGTCCGCCACCGATTTCCACCTCAGATCCCAGCGCCAACGAATGCAAGCTGGTGGAGTATCGTGGGCAGAAGGTGGCCGCTTTTATAATTAGCGGTGATACGATGCTTTGTCTACCACAGGCGTTTGAGCTTTTCCTTAAGCATTTGGTGGGCGGCTTGCATACAGTTTATACGAAGCTGAAGCGGCTCGATATTGTGCCGCTGGTATGCAATGTGGAACAGGTGCGGATATTGCGAGGACTGGGCGCCATACAGCCTGGCGTCAATCGGTGTAAGCTGCTCTCCTGCAAGGACTTTGATGTGCTGTATAGGGACTGCACGACTGCCAGGTAGGTGGAATTAGTAGTAAGCGACTAAAATGGTGCGGAATTGTGGATTGAAAGCGATGTTGTAGATCCAAAATGTGTGTGTGTGTGAGGGGTTTGTGATTTTATTTATTCTGGTCATATTTCATGGATATCATCAAGATTTTAAAATCATTCCGTTATAATTAATACTCCTTTGTCTCGTCAACATATTTATTGGACACTTTGCATAAAAAAAAATTGATGTGGTGTATAAAATGTAGGTAAAAGGTTTCCAGATCCCTATGCTTGTGGCAAGTCTCTGCTTCCATCCAACTTCTTTGACTTAAGATACACCTTGCGACCCAATCCCTGAAACATAAACTTCAGCGGGTTAGGGGGTTAGAATTCGCCGGCGGTAGCCGGTGCCCGTCGTAAGAGGTGACCCACACCCTAGCCTGCTAGTTACGCGCATTAACTCAAGGGTAATAGGCTGAGCGAAAAAGGTACAAAAATGGACCCCATTAGAATTGAGACCAGTAACATCTTAATTATTGCAAACTGGCAATTGGAGAGGTATGAAGTTTGACATGGGCTGGTTATTGTGGTATTCTTCTCTTGATGAAATGGCTCCTGGATTAATGCCACGTTAGCTTCCGTCCCGCTAAAATTTTGGCAGGCCTCAGGTAACGCTCTCTAACCATCACCAGGTACTTGGTCGTTTAGGTTCTGTTGAACCTTTCCTGGTTAGTGCTGGCTGGGTTCTGAACACAAATACTAACCATATGTCTGTTTTGAGCGTGTCAGAGAGCTTCCTCTGCAGAAGAATTGTCCAATAATGGCTCGGAGCAAACCGCCGCCCAAAGTGCCACTTTCTAAACGCACAATGGTGTTTTGTGTATGATGTGAGGGTTATCGTGGCGTCAAAAGTGACAAGTTTGAAAAATAGAGTTTATGTAAAATACTTCGGCCTCATAGCCTATGCTAGAGCAGGGCTATGATTTTCGGGCGCCGATGTTATGGGAATGAGTAAAATTCGTGCTCTCAAACTGGAGGATATTTTCAGATTTGCCAAGGAATCTGGAAAACTCTCACAAGACTAACCATCTCTGCCTCTGTCTTTATTCTATTCCACCTTTTTCTTTCTGTTACTTCTCTCCTTTCCTCCTTTCCAGGCTGAGTGTTTTAGGAGTAACTGGTTCATTTTGGCTCGCCTTTTTCAAATTTCAATCTCTTAGCGCATTGACTGCCAGGCAAGCAGGTTTTTTGTATGGCATGGCTCAGTTTGACGGAACTGGAATCTTAAAAATCCTGAAAATTGCATTAAAATCTTTCGCAAATAAGTAGGTAAAAACCTATTCTAAAAATATAAAAAATCGTATGCAACGTCGCACGAAAGTGCACCACAAGGTCGAATGGGAAACTACTTCTGTCGGAGGTAACACATGGGCTGAAAAGTCACGGGCCTAACAAAGAAAACATGTTTTATTCAAAATTTGGCTTTATTCATCAACGACTCATAATTTCCATCAAGAAAAGCGTAACCATTCCATTCATGACTCGAAATAGGCCTCAGTTTCAGTGATAACCTCTTCATTCGAGCGATATTTCTTACCGGCGAGCATTTTTTTAGGTCTGCGAACAGCCATTAGTCGTTGAAAGCCAGGTTTGGCGAATACCTTGGATGTAGGAGCAACTCGAAGTGCAATTCAAGTAGTTTTGCCACTCTTTTGCCATCATCAATACGTTCTTGTTTTTGGTCAACGGTGAGCGACCGCGGCACTCACTTTTCACAGAGCTTTTTCATAGTCAAATGCTCATGCAATATAAAGCCAAGACGTTCTTTTGATATCTCTTCTTTTGATATCTCTGTCAGCTAACTCACGCAACTGCACTTTTCGATCATTCAAAACTATTTTGTGTATTTTTTTGATGTTTTGTAATGTTATCGTCTCATTTGGACAATTGGACGCCCACTGCGTTGTGCATCATTGGTGTCTCTTTGTCCACGTTTCAAGTCAGAAACCATTGTTTTATTGTTGTTTCTGATAAAACGGAGTCCTCATGACACATCTCAAGCCATTACTTCGCTTGACCGGTATTTTTTTCCCATCAAGAAGCAGAGTAAAATTAAAACACGAAAATCTCTTTGATTCATTGCTTCGAAAATCACAAAAGTAGCTTCACTTTCAGCACCATAACTCACGAACTAATTAATAGAATATCATGAAATTTTGGCGGTTATCTTTTCAAAGTTAATAATAACTGAAAATGAAGTGAATGCAGTAAAACAAGTGGCCCGAGACTTTTAAACCCATGTGTTATTAGTAGTCGTATAAAAGCGTGCAACATGGCCCTCAATGTGTTAAGAGATTCTCCAATGGAGAGCCGCGATCTTGTATAACTGAACGAAATGTGCCACAAATATAATTTAACCCCTGAAGAATGCACAAAATCAATATAGAATGGACACTTATCGTATGTCAATATGACGTTCTTTGTGCTTGAAAACTCCGTCGTTATTTTTCAACACAAAAAAAATCTTTTCTCTGCATTAAATAAGTAGACGAATACTAACTACCTGGAAAAGTGGGTATTGGAAAGTTTCCAACCGGAAAAACAGTTGACAGCACACGCATGCCGGTTACATGGACATGCAATAAATAAAAGCAAAAATAGCAATAATTGTTGCAAAATAGCGGGGAAAAAATCGCTAACAAAAATAACAATTTGAAATGCATAGAACATTTGACGAGGCCCAAGTGAAACTAGAGCAATTATACCAATGAAAATACATACATACATACATATGTACAAATGTCTATGAGTTGGTAAAAATAAATGCTCAAAAATATTACATTTGCCTGTAAATTTAATAGTTGTTACTTGCAAGTTGCTCTTTGTTGCATTGATTGCGCACACAAAACGGCCAAAGCGAGGAAGACTCCTATGCATGGCATGTAAATTCGTTTGCATTGCGTATTTCCGTTGAATGTCATCGCGAACGAGTGTCCAACCAAGCGATCGAAAAACTTTTGTGATTACCTGGCAAATAAGCGCGCACACACACACACACACACACATGCACCAGCGTGCCAGCCTCTATGTTGCTATTGTTGGCTGACAAGCCGCACTTATTCTAACTCACGGTCGCATGTAAACGTTTATGTGTTTGTGTGCGAGTAAATCTAGCCTCTGCTAGGGCGTGTGCGTGTGTGTGCAAGGGACGTGCGGCTATGGCGGCGGATTTTCGCTGGTAGGCAAAATTGCACACTTTGACATTTCGAGACTTGCAATTGGTTTGCGTTTGCTATTTCATTTGCCTGGATGTGTGTGTGTGTGTGCGTGGAAAGTAAAATAGCAAAAAAATGAAAACGAGATTATAATTGAAGTCATTGCTGCAGCTCTACTCTATTTACTTTGATTTGCTAGTCGCACGCAATTGTGTGAGCACCACGCCCATTTTTTTGCGATTTGCCTTAGAAGTGAATGCGAGTGTTTTTTGTGTGCGTATTTATGTGTGTGTGTGTTGTGAGCCGCTAGTATTTATTGATTCTCATTTTAATTTCTAACAAAGCGGAAACAGGAAATGAGAAAATTTTCGCATTCAGTTCACGATCGACATGCATAACTAAATCTAATATTAGTGCATTGATTTTGCTTTACATTATCCCTACATTCGGGCGATAGAATAAATTGCGTTATTAGCGCATTCGCCTCTTAATGGAAGCCAGTTGTGAGGAAGGGATATACTTTAATTTTTCTGGCGCAGAAGGTTATTACAGCTAATGTGATCTGATTTGCAGACCTACCGATCTCAAATAAAGGGTCTTGCAAAAGTGGCGCTTAGTTGTCAGTAGTGAATAGTTCCTAGACGATACTTTTTTATGTAATATTTGATATTTATCAAGTAGACAGATGCACGCACAATAGAACAGCGCATTATATTTCTTTAAACTTATTATGAATCTTCCACTTCTTAAAAAAAGGAAACCACATGGAATCCCTATGGAAACTGGCAAATTAAGTATAAAAAATAATAATCTCCTGGAGGTCATTGCATAACCTAACCTAACCTATTATGAAGATGCTCGATCTTTAAGAATAACTTATCGCAAAATTCGTATTTTGTTTTGGTGGTAATATTCATGCGACGAACCAAAGATTGGTGAAAATATTTGAAGAAACTGGTTCTGTCGAGGATAGGAAAAGAACTGGCGGATCAAAAACGAGACAGTCTGTTGGGAATAGGGTAATGCTGCTGTAGCGCAAAATGTAGCTGATCAGCCTTCAACATCGATATCTCGACGTTCTCAAACATCGGGCCTTCATGAATCAACTCTTTGGCGGATTTTACCTGTAGACGTGCTCATGATGGACATTTAAACGATGTAATTTTTCGCATATTATTATTAAGAGCCGTATTTGAATAAATATCGATGTCCATGGAAAACAATTTTCCTATGCGTATTTGATAAACGCTTTGTATTGCCATATCTACTGCAATCCTGACATTTGAATAAAAGCAGTTAAACCTAAAAGAAGTGTCTACATTTTTACATGTTGTGTTTTAAAACAACATCTATGCCTGTCTTCTGAAACAGTCTTTATTTGTCTATGAAGCGATATTTCTGTACTGTAGCAAAGGCCCTTAAAAAAGAAATTTTCAGATAAATAGGCAAGGCAAAAATAATTGAACTGAATGAGTTAATATTTTTAGTCTAACGCCAATGTGCAAGTGTAGTTCATAGGCATACTGAGATGGTACAGGTTTAAAAAAAATAATATTTAGCTTGTCAGTTTTGATTTATTGTGATTCTCGACCACCGAATGAGTCATTTGTGAGATCATAGCTACCTGTACGCAATTTAGCATACTAAATTGTTACTGACTTGGAGCAAATCCGTATGCGACCTTTTCTCAGCGAGAATACGAAACCAATTTTAGGTGCAAATATTTCGCTTTACAGAATTTCTAATGAAGCCTTACCCTTACTACTCAATGGCCGGATACAGCGAAAAGATTTTTAATTACCAACTTTCCAAATCTAGTAGAGTAGAAGAGAATGCTTTCGGTCATTTGAAAGCAAGGCTTAGAAGAATTCGTAAAGGCATTGATAATGGCATCAAAAATGCAACGCCAATAATAAAATGTTGCTGTGTTTTGCACAATTTTCTAAATGAACGTAATGATAGCATTAACAACAAATGGATCCAAAGCCAAACAAATTTCGAATTCGCAAATCTATACTCAAGACCACAACTTAAGCGCAGAGCACAATAGATAATCAATCGCTTCGTTTTTATCTTCCTTTTAAATTTCATTTATTTCACATGTTTCTTTTTAAATTCATTTATTTATTATTAAATTAATTAAACCTACTTAAAGTACTAACAATTTACCTGTAAACTTAAAATAGAAATAATTCATTTATCACATTTTTTTAATTTTTCTTTCAAAATCTTTAGTTGTTTTTTTGGTGTGGTTTTCTTAAATTTGTGTTCATTTTCGAAGCGATCGGAGTTTCCACTACCTATTTTCTATTTATTTTAATTTAATTTTTTATTTATTTATCTATTTATGCTTCTCTACTATCTTTCTTCAGTTCTTGGATTTCTCGGGCAATCGTTTGGTTGGGCGCGCGTAATTCTTCCGAAAATGCATATTGGAAATTTTCGTTATCCTTTCCCCGTTTTTTCGGGGGTTGTGTAGCAATTCCAATGCAAATTCAACCGAAGGTGCTTGCATTTGAGAAGAGCTGAAGGGTCTCCACTCTATTAAATAATAAATGAAAAAACAATTAATATAGGCATAAGATTATAAAGCTTCACCGCACTAACCTACACTCTCTTTTACAATTGCTTCTAGGTTCAAATATTTGTATCCGCCAAGGATATGGTGCACTTTATCATAGTACTTCCACGAAGATGGGGTCCGCCTGAAGGCCCAACACATTTCTTCTCAACTCTGTAAAACAAGAGCACTATTTTTAAAATTATATACTAAGAATTGCTATTGAACAAAATTACCTATATTTATTTATTAATCCAAAAGAAACTCGACCGCCCCTCTAGTGCGATCGCTTTTTTCTATAAAATGAATCCCTAATTAATAATATTTAACAAAAATTTGACTAGAATTATGTTTACAGACCTGTTTTCTTTGCTGGCATCCATTCCATTTAGTTTTCATTTTGATGTTTCTCCTTACATTCGTAATAGTAATTATCGAGAACACAGAATACACAGGGTTGTATGTCGAAAAGTATCGTTATTATTTAGGATTATTTTATAATCTCATATTTTGGAAGGGATATTTTATATGGAAAATCGCGCATTTTAATTACGGATTTTGAGTTAAGCGCGAAAAAGTAGATCATCTACTTATATGTGAACGTATTGCAATACATACAACTTTTATCTTTTAATATTTAATGTATCTTTACCGCTTTACGAAGATAATTTTTCAAACATTAGTCTTTATAATTTTTCGTTTCATGACAGTTGTATGAACATAAATAGTTTGCACAGCGACCGGAATTTCCGCGCCAAGCAAAGTGGTGACCGAGAGTCATTTCTCGAGTGCAAAGGGTTAATATTTATTATTATTATTATTATTAAAAGTAGCGTGGCAAACTTATATGCTATAATTTTTCATAAAAATTATCTTTAAAATAAAAAAAATAACTTTTTAATGATCAAAAATTAAGTTTTGGGAAGAAGCTTTCAAAAATGCATATATGAACACTTTCATAAACTCTGATAGATTTTTAGAAATACAAAGATCTTTGAAATGTGAATGCAAAAATAAATACTACTTAATTATTTACCTATTTAATTTTTCGACTTAGTCTCCTTTTAGGCGTATACACTTCGGCCAACGCTGTTCTAGTTTGTTGATCCCTCGAAATAATAGATTTGGCGCATGGCTGAAAAATAGCCATTCGTTTGAATAAAAAATTTGTCCCGCCAGTCATTTCTCTAAATTGGTCTTAAATGCCAAAGAAATATACCGATCCGGCTGAAACTTGGTGCGTGTTCCTCCAAGAGATACTGCTAGCTAAACATAACCTCAATACGCACCAATAGTGCAATCTCTCTTACTTTGCACGGACTTCTCAAAAGACTTTTGTATGCGCGCAACCTCGAAAATATTTGTCAGATCGATATGAAATTTCCTATTATAGTACTTATAACTGTATTTAAATATACGTACATACATTATATGAGTGGAATACTTAAACATATTTAGATTGCGAAAATGACGAAAAAAAATAATGTTTTATAAAAATCCCTACAGCATGTAACCTCATACGAAGTCAAAATTTAATTTCAAACTACTTTTTGCACTCACTTGGCATTTATAGAAAAATCCTATTATTGTGCAATCCCTTTGGCCAACCACTTTACTTTGCTAAAAATGTTTGATAGCAGCCACTTAATACTGGTGAGCCGCAACATTAACTCCAACACATTGCCCACAAATAGACACCCTTGTCTAAAAATGCGTTGGATAATTTCATTACAACAACTAAGCAACTAAATTGGCTTTTAGTAAAAACATAAACGAAGCAACAAAAATTGGGTTCAAAATGCAATGCAAAAGAGTGCCGCCAAGCTGAGCAGCAGTGTGGTAACAATCAAGTGCGCCCCCAATTGTAGGCTAACCAAGCAACTTGACAGGCAACACACTTCAAATGGACGTATGGCCTGTAACCGAAATCATTTTGGAGCAGGAGTAGAAGTAGGGCTAATAAAGTGTAATACAAAATTTAAGAAGGAAATTTCAAAAATGCACAAGGCACACGTTTTTGCATGTAAATGCCAGTATGCACGTTAATATACTAACACATGTGACCATTTATGTATATACAGCTGTACTTGTGCACTTGCGAGTGAGTAGTCATGTATGCAATACTACAGCCGCAGGAACGAAGGATCGAAGCGTTTTCGCAAAAAACGGCAAAGTTGTAAGGTTATAATTACCCTTCCGTTTGGTCGGTCATCCCGCTGGTTGTCGAATGGTCGTTTGGTCGTCTGTTCAGCCTGTCTCGTACACGCAGCTATCGTGCTATTCTCGGTGGGGCGCACTGGCAAAATCGCCGCCATGCACAACAACAACTTCTGTGTGTGTATGTAGAGAAGCATGCCGTTTCACATGTAAATATTGTGTTTTTAATGTTGAGCAAAATAATATGGAAATTGCAAACACAAAAAAAAAATATTAAAATACAGTTACACATGTACTTCATAGGCATAAGTGCATCATAAATGTTTTACTGTTCACTGCTGTTCTTTCTGGCTAAGGTTTAATTCGTCCTGTCAACAGTTTACCGCCTCTGTTGTGACTGATCGAACTCGGCTGCCACTTGGAGAGTTCTCAGGTGTAGATGCAGTTTCTGTGCCATTTTATTGCACTGCAAATGTGTGAGTGTTTTTAATAATATGTTCGTAATTCGTAATATTTTCAGTTGTACGCATATGTAAGTATGCACGTACATATGTACATATCTACTTATAGATATGCGAAGAGGTCGCTAAGTTCTGAGGTATGGCATGGGACAGCTGTTTTTGTTGATTAGCCATGCAGACTTAGTACAATTTATTTAAGTGAACGTCGAAGTCGAAAAAAGTCGCTTAGAAAAGTATTAATTTTAATTTTATTTGACAATTACAAAATATGCACAATGAGGAGTAGAACCAGACCATTTTAGGAACTTCAGCTTAAATTCATTTCCGCCTGTAAGGATGCAGCAAGTTGCGTTCTTTTTTATCATTTCCTTTGCCGAGCAGATCCGCTGCTATTCTTAAGGTGAGATGTAATAGCCTTGACAAACGGCGGCGTTAATTGGGATATTGCCCTGGATATAAGCTGCTCTGATACTAATAAATAATTATAAAAAAAATCTTAAATTGCAATTTCTCAAACTGCCCCGAAATAACAAAACAGCTAAGGCAATTTCGAACGTGTTAGTGCAAACTAACAAAAAAGTTTCAATATTTTTCTAGCGTGTCTTGAAAATCAGCGCTCCTGAAAACCGTTGAGTAATGAGTTTCAATCGAAATCGCTTTTTAAATTACACAAATATTGATTTTTTTATGTTTTGCTTTAAAATTGTATTTAAGGGGTTACATACGTACAACAGCGCCAAAAATACGCTAAAAGAAACTGTTTTTAGAAGGGATATATATATATAATTGGCGCGTACACCCTTTTTGGGTGTTTGGCCGAGCTCCTCCTCCTATTTGTGGTGTGCGTGTTGATGTTGTTCCACAAATGGAGGGACCTACAGTTTCAAGCCGACTCCGAACGGCAGATATTTTTTTTATGAGGCGCTTTTTCATGGCAGAAATACACTCGGAGGTTTGCCATTGCCTGTCGAGGGGCGACCGCTATTAGAAAAATGTTTTTCTTAATTTGGTGTTTCACCGAGATTCGAACCTACGATCTCTCTGTGAATTCCGAATGGTAATCACGCACCAACCCATTCGGCTATGGCGGCCGCCGAAGGGATACCAATAGAAATAAATATAAAAAAATTGTATACATTGTTTACTCGTACTTAAATTTTATAATAGGACTATGAATAAGTTCGTGCGGTTTTACAACAGATGGCGTAACTTGATTATTATTCCATCGATCCACATTTCCAAACATTCATTGGAGAGCTACTGTCGTAAGGCACAAACGTCAGTATAAGTTTTTTATTTGAAGCGTAAACAACAATATTTTTACCACACTTGAAAATGTCGAATTTCGTGCCAAATAATGTGTTTTTGCGGGGAATTCTTCTTCATTATTTTAATATGAAGAAAAAAGCAGCCGAAAGTCATCGTATCTTGGTGGAAGTTTATGGTGAGCATGCTCTATCTGAGCGAACGTGCCAGAAGTGGTTTGCACGCTTTAAAAGTGGTGATTTTGGCTTGGAAGACGAAGAACGCGAGGGTGCGCCGCCAAAGTTCATGGATACCGAGTTGGAGGAATTGCTCGATCAAGATCCGGCTCAAACGCAAGATAGAGGTTGCAAAAACTTTGGGAGTTGATCAATCAACCATTTCCAAACGTTTAAAAGCCATGGGAATGATCCGAAAGGTAGGCCATTGGGTGCCGTATGAATTGAAGCCAAGAGACGTTGAACGCCGTTTTATGGCATGCGAACAACTGCTTCAACGGCACAAAAGAAAGGGTTTTTTGCATCGAATTGTGACTGGCGATGAAAAGTGGGTCCATTACGACAATCCAAAACGTCGGGCAACGTATGGATACCCTGGCCATGCTTCAACATCGACGTCGGCGCAGAATATTCATGGCCTGAAGGTTATGCTGTGTATCTGGTGGGACCAGCTGGGTGTTGTGTATTATGAGCTACTGAAACCGAATGAAACGATTACGGGGGATGTCTACCGACGACAATTGATGCGTTTGAGCCGAGCACTGCGAGAAAAACGGCCGCAATACGCCGATAGACACGACAAAGTTATTTTGCAACATGACAATGCTCGGCCACATGTTGCACAAGTGGTCAAAACATACTTAGAAACGCTCAAATGGGATGTCCTACCCCACCCGCCGTATAGTCCAGACCTTGCGCCATCCGATTACTATCTCTTCCGATCGATGCAACATGGCCTGGCTGACCAGCACTTCCGTAATTACGATGAAGTCAAAAAATGGATCGATTCGTGGATTGCGGCAAAACCGACCGAATTTTTCACAAAGGGAATCCGTGAATTGCCAGAAAGATGGGAAAAAGTAGTAGTAAGCGATGGACAATATTTTGAATATTAAATTTGTAACCATTTTACGTCAATAAAGTTTCAAATTTCGAAAAAAAACCGCACGAACTTATTCATACCCCTATTAAAAAAAATTTATTTTAATTTTTCTTTACATAAATTAGTAAAGGGTGATCTTTTCAGAGCTATAGGAAAGTTTAAAAAACAAAAACACACTTAAAGTTCAGAAAAATGCATGACATTTTTATTTAAATCGATAGTACAGTCCATTTAATTTGTTTGTTTGTTTGAAGATTATTTCATGCAAATGTTGACCACGACTGCGCTTCAAATGGTCCATCCGCTGGTCCAATTTTGGCACACTCTTTTCAATGTTTCGGCCGGTATCTCACATATAAATGCTTTAATGTTGTCTTCCAATGTGTTAATTGAAGCAGGCTAGACATGAGCTTTAACATAGCCCCACAAAAAATAACCTAAAGGCGTTATATCGAACGATCTGGGTGGTCAATTGACAGGTCCCGAACGTGAAATAAAATGTGCACCGAACTCGCCTCTCAACAAGTGTGTGTGGCACCGTCAAGCTCTTGCATTTTGGGCAAAACAAAGTTGGATATCATTTCACGGTAGCGCTTACCATTCACAGTTACGTTACGATTCGCAGCATCTTTGAAGAAGTACGGTCCAATGATACCTCCAGCCCATAAACCGCACCAAACTGTGAACTTTTCTGGATACTTTGGTAGCTCTTGCAATTCTTCTGGCTGATCTTCACTCCAAAATCGACAATTCTGCTTATTAATGTACCCATTGATCCAAAAATGAGCTTCGTCGCTGAACACAATTTTTCGACTTTAAACTTTCTTAACAGAACACGCATTTTTATAATAAAATTCAATGATTTGCAAGCGTTGTTCGTTTGTAAGACGATTCATGGTTAAATTATAGACCAAACTGAAGATGCTTGACAGTGAAACAAAACACAATACGTGCGTCAGCTGTTTAAACCAAAAGGTAATAGCTAAAAAAACATCCGTTACTTAAAAAATCACCTGACCCAAAGTACAATGAAAAAAAGGTTGTTCCACGGTCTGCATCATTTCTTGAAATGTTGATAGATCTGTAAAAAGTAAAAAAAAAAAATCTTGTAAAATAAAGTTGATGGACAACTAATATAACATACATTTTTTTTTTATTTCCATTATAAATTACGATCTGTTAATATTAACAATAAGTAATTGGTGTTAGGGTTTGGAATTAAAATGTCTCTTCCCTTTGAAAAAGAACATTATTGTCTTTGGTGGTATTTAGTTACAATTTTACTAATACATAGTTTTCTATAATTTTATATTATTATATTTTATTTTATATCACAGTACGGGCAAGATCTGTGGGTGTTTTGCGCTTTAGTCTTCTTGGTTTAAGTTCCATTTCCGGTATCAGTCTCATCTCATGGTTTTTGTGCTCTAATAGTCGCAAGATGTGCTTACTGCTGCTTCTTTTTACTGCTTCAGTGACAGTGTCGATGCCGAGGTCGCGGTGAATATCGTCATTTTTTATGTACCAATTTGCGTTTGCGATGGTCCTTAGCATCTTAGATTGACTTCTCTGAATGATTTGTAGGCTTGATTTATCGAAGTCGTCTGTAATTTTGTTGACTACTCTGTGAATCTGTTGCACAGTTGAATGTTGTTTTCGGAAACCGAACTGGTGTGAGAGGATAACGTCTTTTTGTTTTAGAATCGGGGCAATTCTGTCAAGCAGTATTTTTTCAAAAAATTTAGAGAGGATGGGCAGCAAGCTAATTGGTCTGTACGAGCTAGCAACAGTGGCGTTTTTGTTTGGCTTGGGGATCGCTATAACTTGTGCAACTTTCCATGCTTTTGGGAAGTATTGTAACCTAATTATTCCGTTGAAGAGGTCTAGTATGTATTTTATTATAGTATCGGGTAGTTCCTTTAGTATTTTCCCATTTATTTGGTCATATCCCGGTGTCTTTTTGTCTTTAAGTTTCTTTATATAATATTTGATTTCTTCTTTTGTCGTGTTTTGTATTGTGTGGTCTGCATTCTCAATTGTGTTCGGCAGATCAATGCCTTTATTATCCATGCTATTTGTAAATATTGTTTTAGAGTGGTCAGCTAATGTTTCAGCCTTTTCTATGCTTGTTCAAGCCCATGTGTTGGAGTTTGTTTTTATTGGAGGCTTGTGTATGGTTGTTTTAGTGAGTTTTTTAGTTGCTTTCCATAGGGAATAGTTGGTAGCTGTAGTTGTTTCGAGGCTGCTAAGGTACTTCTTCAGTTGGTTGCATTATGTTCTTGGAGAATTTTTTTGAGTTCGTTTGATGATTTGTTTAGTTTAGCTTTATCGGCTGGGTGTTTGGAGCGTTGCCAGTCTTTCCTGAGTTTGCGTTTTTGTTTGATTTTGTTTAAAATAAAAGCAGGGATTTTCTTCGTTATTAAGGTGTCTAATATTGGTGTCGATTGTGTTACTGCTTTTATTATGTTATCGTTTAAGTATACGATTGCATTGTCCAGTTCGGAGGAGGATTTCAAAGAGACTCGAGTTTCCATGTTTTATTTTATGACATCACGAAATATATTCCAGTTCGTCTTATGGTTATATAGCGAGGTGATGGTTTTTCTAACAGGTCTATTCTGTAGCGTTATTATTAATGGTGAGTGGTCTGATGATAAGTCAAGGCATGATTTTATTGCAATGTTTTCGTGAGTCAGGTTTTTCGTAATACAGAAGTCGATTAAGTCAGGAAGTTTTTTATTGTCAGTTGGCCAATACGTCGGTTCTCCTGTGCTTAATATGCTGTTGTTATTTGCCTTAATGGCCTCATATAGGTGTCTTCCTTTCGTGGTGGTTATCCTAGATCCCCATGTTACGTGCTTAGCATTGTAGTCACCCCCTGCTAGGTATCGATTTCCAACTGATTTAAGATAATCAAGGTATTGGTGTGTTGTATTATTATAATTGGGTGGACAATAAACAGCTGATATATTTATTGGGCCAGTCAAAGTGTTGATGCAGACTGTAGTCGCCTGTATATGTTCTGCTTTATAGCCATACATACATTTGAAAATCAGCGGCATAAATGTGGTTGTAATATTCATTCATATTTTAGTAAGTTGGGAAGATCATTGAGGTATAATACAAACAAAAGCGGGTGGGGAATCGAGCATTGGGCACCCTTGGTTATAGGCAAATAGCTGGATAAGCTGTGACTGGCACATACAGCTGGCGTACGATCACTAAGGTATAATTTTATTAAACCCAACGCTGGCTCTGAATAGTTGAATAATTTTCTTAATTTCAAGCCAAGTATTCCGTGATCAATAGTGTCGAAAGGTTTTGAATGGTCCAATAGAGGTTGTTGTCAATGTTAAGCCTGATATCAGCTGGAACCTTAATAAGCGCTGGTACGGGTTCGCCAAAGTGTTGCGCCTCAGGAATGAGTTTATCTGAGAAGGCATTATACGCTCGAGCACTTTTGACAAGAAAGTTATAATTGTGATAGGTCTGTAACCTCCATTGAATTTCTTAATTAGAATAAATAACTAACATACGATAGAATTTTTGGTAGTATACATTTAAAGAATTTTGAATGGATGCCGTCCGGACCTATAGCATAGGATTTGATACTAAGTACAGACTTAAGGGGTTATATACCTTGTGTTGGACTAAAAAATCGAAAAATTTTTTATGGCATATTCTACAAGTACATCATCTTAAAAATATGAATTCAAAAAATCATAAAGATCGGAGCACTAGAACGAAAATTACAGACCGTGGAAGCGCGCGACCTTTCTTGAAAATGAAGTGCACGCAAAACTTTAGACGCGATTATCTCGAAGTCGTGTTTTTTGAAAATTACGATCGCGGTGATCATTATTTATCAAAAAGTATTTGACCGATTTGCATAAACTTTTTTTTTAATATTCGAAGTTACAACCTCGTGAATCTGAACGGTTCACTTTCTATAAATATTTGCATAGTTCGCTGGAGTTATTTTTTTTTTTCTACCCCTCAAAAATCGTTTTTTGGTGCAAAGCGGTTTTCATAAATTTTTTTTTTGGGTAAATAAACCGTTCAGATTCACTAAAAACATTTTTCTACAATAATCATTCAATTTTTTTGATTTCAGTTGAGCTGCTCATGCGCTACCGTGATCACCGCAAGCCTCTTCTAAAAAACGGCGTTTCGGGGGAGGGGCGATATCAACAATAAATAATAAATTTTTTTAAAATAAAAACACCAAAATGTATTCTTCGAGAATTACCCTTCAGTATGATATATGCCTCATTTGAATAATCTAAAACATATTTAAAAAAATTATGACAATCGTCCATATTTTCGGGCTCACCAGGTATATAACCCCATAACAACTTCAAAATCGTCGACATTTTACTGATCGAAAGCGTTGACCAAGTCTGGGTTTATCGTCCAAAAATGTCTCTTCTAAATCCCAGTAGCCCCGCATTTCTTAAATACCCGAACATCTTCCTTCATGCTCAACCTATAATTTAGTTTTGATTTTTTTCGGATGCTACCCTGATTGTCATATGTGGAGAAAATCTTGATGGGAAAATGACTTTTTATTGGGTTTATTTCTGCGATTGTAATTAAAAGTATTCAAAACTTTATTTTTGTTCGCTTATGGCTACAAAGATGTTACTTAGATATATTACTTACTGCCTTTCGAAGCTTAACTTACATTCCACATTTTTCCTACTCAATTTAGGAACAATTTCAGTATTATTGTAGCAATCAACGAATTGGTAAACTGCAATACATACATACATACACGCATACAAATATACGAAACATACGAACATATGTATATACATACATTGATATTTCCAATTGTATCTGTAGTTGTACTACTCACATTTAATAAACTCAAGTACTTTTTTTCTTATGAAAACTCGGTCAATACATTACTTTTTTCTCTTTTCTCTTTTTTAATTGCAGATGCTTATCGATCAAGCCACCTGAGAGGTAAAAACATAAATGTATCCCTCCCTTAAAATAAAAAAGAAAAAACAAAAAAAAAAAAAACAAATTATTAGCCAATGCAAAAAAGTAATTGCAATAAGTGCAACAAAACAGAGAAGTAACGAAGAAAATAAACAAAAAATAAAAAAATGTGACTGCACTTGAGCGTTTTTAGAGCGAGTAAAAAATATTAAATTACAATAAGCAACTAATTAGAAAATAACTGTAGAATATGAATGAAGAAAGACTGACTGATAAGTTCCACAACAAGGCATATTTTAAAGGAAAGAGGGGAGAGAGCGAGAAAAGCGAGAAAAGGCGCATAACTGTCAAGACAATTATTTACAAAAACATAAAAAAATTGCAATTTCGAGTTTGAATTACACAAATATTTATGTATATGAGTCCAGATAACTGTTAATTTGGAATGAAGCTAAACGTTTAAGGATTTTTTGGTCGGCCAGCTGCCGCGGAAGTACAAGGATAACCGCAGCAAATAGAGCGGAAAATGTTTGTCTGTGCGTATGAAGTCTGTATTGGTGTTACAAAGGGCAGGCGAATGTGGTGTGAATTTGTTTGCGAACGTTGTTGTTTTTTTTTTAAATATTTTTAATGAAATGAGGAATTTTCTTCTTAATTGGCGCGATAACCGCTTACGCGATTTTGGCCGAATTCAACAAAGCGTCGTTTCTTTTTCGTGCTAACCGGCGCCAGTTGGATACACCAAGTGAAGCCTAAAAATTAGTTTTTAGAAAATGCCTTTAATTCACGTTGTTGTATATCAATTCATGCTAATGTACATACACATACAGTGCTGTGCAAAACGAAGCAACCTTTTCTGCTCAGTTGCCACTTCTTTTTTCTAAATATGATACATAAAATATCTTGCAACACATTTTTGGTAATTTTATTTCTCAACTTCAGGCATTAAAAGTATTTTCACGCATAGAAATAAAATTCGGCGTTCTCGAGCTAGGCATTTTTTTTATAATTATTTTATTATGCCTCGTTCAGAATGCGAGCTATGTTGTACCGACAGAATAAGAGCAGGATATCAACATTTTCATAATTTCCTTTATCTCCCCTTTGAGCATAGGACCTCATTATAAGAACAAAATATGTAGATTTAGGTGAGTTGGAAATTCCTATTCCTCTATTTCACGTGACAATTAATTTGAAATGGAAATCGAATTTAAAATTTTTTTTGAGTCAGAAAAATTTTGACTTATTTAATAAAATTAATCACCCTATCCGAAGATATTTTTACTCGTCAATCATATTTGACAGTTGGGCATTAAACAGCCGCAGTATACCAACAGCCAATCAATGGAGCGCGGAAAGGACAAAATAAAGAGTTCTACCACTCAAAATATTTTTTTTTATTTACTAGAAAAATTATGCAAAAACAAAATTGATGATTAATTTTGCGCCACCTTATATGTAAATATCACATAAATACTTTCTAATATAAAAGAAGTACTTAATTCATTTATTTTGTAGCAAAACACAAAAACATCCTACTCACGTTTCAGCATTTCAAAACATACATACATACATACATTCATGTGTACAAACTTCCATAATCACTCTAAAACACTCTTGCGCAAGTCATTTTGTAAATACGTTGTTTATAATTTGTTACTGTATCCTGAAACCATCCAAATACAAATCAAAAATCAAATAAAATAAGATTTTGTCAAAAATATCTTTTCCGAAACCAAATCCTTTCCCCGTTTTACCTTTCAGCAACCTCAAGTGGCTTTTGGTTAGCATTAAAAAAACAACATTTTTTTTGGATGCACACGTTTTTTATTTCCATTTCATATTTAATTTAATTTATTTTTCTGCACTCGCGTATGCCAGATTTTGTCCTCTTGTGCCCGCCAAAGGGCTGCCGCTTATACGTAACTGACCCAAATTAAGGTTGACAACGTACAGTAACTGTCAAATTGCTGTCAACTTTACATTGCATTACAAACGTTTGCTGTCCGCCTACGCCAGCCATGTGAACGCGCATTTAGTTGAACTTCTACTCGCGCTTACTTATATAACATTAGGACAGATCGAATTGTGGGTTAGAAAAAGTTGCACTGTGGAATCTTAAAGTTACATTTCTATGCGGAATATTTTTTACTTTAGTGAGACACTATTTGGTGCTTACTTATTTGCAAATAGTATTTTTAGCCCATAAATCGTGCTTGTACAGGGTTAAGTTCTTGGAAAATAATTTCGCTCGTAGTGCATACTTTTTGATGAGTGAATATCGTATCTTAAGTTTTTTAAAAGTTTTTATTATTAGTTTTCGTGCCCATTTACAGAGAGTTTTAATTTGTTTATCAATTTTGTGATAATGAAGAAAGTTAGGAATAGAATCGAGAACGAAAATAACTGCCAAGTGGCGAGCCGCTGTGCATTCTTTAACCACAACTACATGTATAGATAAAGCGAGCTTTAAATTGTTATTTAATAATAGGGAAAATTCCATGAAATTCTATATAAATTTCAGCTGAATTTTCAGAAAATTTTTGAATATACATACAGTAATAGCGGAATCAGTGCAAGTTTGAAGCAACTAAAAAATCGCTTGGATTTTTAATATTTTTTTATTTTCTGATGGCGTTTTTTCAAAATCCGTGGAAGTTTTAAGCAACTAAATAATCGCATGGAATTGATTTTTTTTCTTCCTGGCTTTTTTTACTTAATTCTATATAGAATTGCTTTTCTTGTGGAAGAAGAAATTAAAAAGAATCAACTGCGGTTTTTTTTTAATTTTAATTTCACTTGTTATATGAAAGAAACCGCAAGAGTCATCACCAAAAAAATAAAAAAAAAAATTAATCAACCCGATTATTCAGTTTAGCTCTAAACTTTCATTTTCTTACACCAAAAACTTAGGGGATTTAAAACTACATATTCGAAACATTTCTAAAAATGCAGCTTAAAAATTTAAATGAAATTAAAAAATTTAAAATTTGAATGAAAGTTTATTGAGTTTTTCTAATTCTTGTACAAAACTTAATTATTGTGGTTTTTATTAAAGATTGAAATATATGAAATAAAAAAAATTCTAAAATTTTAGCTCGACAAAAATCGCAAGTATTAAAAAAAAATCGTTCGCTCAGTTATGCTCGCCATTGTACTTATATGAAATTTTCGACGCGTATTTCGCATATAAAAATATTACTTATACTTAACTACATACCTAGGGGAACATGGGGAGTTGTGAGACACAGGGAGTTGTGAGACACAGGGAGTTGTGAGACATTGTTACCTTACGGCATTATTCATTTGCTTACATTCGATTTTAAGTGTCAACAAGTGTTCTCGATGCGATCTCACTTTTCAGCTAGCATTGGTCATATTTACACGCATTCGACGCGTCTCTCCAGTTACTGTGTTTTGGAATTTCTCGGTAAGTTTTTTTCATCATTTGTTTTGCGATACATTCGATGAGTTGTTGAAGCAAATTGCAAATGTTAATATATACAAATTATTAATTGACCTATTAGCTTTGAATTTACACATTCACTTGGGCATGAACGTTCGATGTGTTTATGACTACGCGGCCATTTATAAAAAAACGATTTGGGGAGTTGTCAGACAACAAATGTGGGGAGTTGTGAGACACCATTTTTTTCGACGTTTTAACGCATCTTTCATAAGTACCTCGCAATATTCATGCATTGTTTGTATATATATCATGAAATTTTTGGTTAAATATGAGTTTTTATTGTTTTTCCGCTTTTTCGTAGATTTCTCACAACTCCATTCATTGCAATGTATGCGATCGAGCTGTGCACGTAAAGTGTGCCAATTTACGAACTAGTTATTATACATGTTCTCACTGCGAATCATCAGATTGATGGCATTGCATTTTTTATACACTTTTTTATAACAATTGTCTTTTCCTTTTTTTTTTCATCTTAATAAAGAACTAACAACTAAAATAAGTAATTTTTATTGATTTAAAACATGGTGTCTCACAACTCCCCACATTTTTGTATTTTGTATTATATTTTATATGATTATATACAATTTTAATTTTAAGGAAAATTGTAGTTTTGTTAAATAGGCCATACCAATAGCTTCCAGTATTCATTGACTAAAGATTCCATCGTTGATATATGCAGAATATTAAGATTTTGAGTAATACGGGTCCAAAAACAAAACCCGTCTCACAACTCCCCATTCTCCCCTATGTAATATGACTAATATAGGGCCTCTTCTTTTCGCCACTTCTCAGCTCGCTATCTCTCTGCTCGGCTCACTTGTGAAAAATCTAATATACATGTATGGTTATACCTCATAAAACTGGTATAACTCACTAGTTTACAAATAAAATTAATTTTTGGCAGCGCTGCTGAGATATGCTATTTATAGAAATTACTTAATCTGTTCGCCACTTGCTAACGCATGACGAAAAGAAGAGGTCTCTCTCTATTCTCTTGTGAATAAAAATCAGAGGAAATATGTAAATTCTGTAGACATTTGGCGAAACAACTTACAACTTAAGTCGACTTTCTCGAATCCTGATCTTTCATAGAAAAATTTAACATATGAAATTAACTTTTACTTCAATAAATTCTTAAGCTTTTGCTACGAATTATTGCTAGTCGCAAAATTACATTGAAACTCAGTAATCTGGTGATGCACAGAAAGGATGTGGTAAGAAGCTTTTAGTTGTTTTAACAAAAGTTTACAGATTTTTCGTATTTCCTCTGAATTTTTGGCACAAGAAAATTTATTAGTCAGTTGATTTCCATTTTATATAAGATGCTCAAAGCGCTATAAGTAACGCTGAAGACATTCAAGCAATATTATTTCATTTTATAATTACCCAATTTTCTTGTTTTTCAAAACAATACACCAATTCAAAATTGCTTTGTGAGATTCTGGTTGCTCAAAAAGCCCTACGTAGCACGACTTTTGGAATATTTTTTTGTCTTGCAAAAAAATCGACCCACCCTAATAAGCACATAAAATATTTGCCCAGCAAAATGTAATATTTCATGCAAAAGTGTGTGCGTGATTTTCGTCAATCTTCTGTGCGGCCATTTATGTCAAGCTACGACAGTTAAACCACAAAACGCGCCGCTCTCTGCTGCACTTGGCCGCTCTCCACCTCCAGCCTTCCCCTCTTCATGAATACCATACATTCAAGTTTCAATTGCATGAATGCTTGCTTTCCTGAACTTGAATATTGCAAATGAAATCTGAAATCTTAATCGATTGCACGATCTCTATACATACTCTTCCCTCATTGTCGTTTGTTCATCAGTTTTGTATTCTTATTCACTACTCACACTGATTGTCATTGACAATTGTGGCAGCCGGCTTTCAGTGCTCTCAGTTGGCTTAGCCACAAATAATCGCAGCAGGTTGTGTGGGTTGCATTGTGCAAATGTATCAGTATGTGTGTGCATATAAATGGCAGTGGTGACGGAGGGATAATATGGTCGAGACGAAAACGAAACGCGGTGTTTAAATGACGTTTAAATTTTTGTGGTCTCTGATCGCCGCACATTGACTTACTACAGCTTCTTGCCAGACAAAGCGGCGTTTACTCGAGTTCAAGACTACATGGAGTCCACTGCTGTCATGTGATGGTGTTGCGAGAAGTACCGGTGACAGGGGGTAAGCCGCAGCAATACAAATCCATGCGACAAATTGTGTTAAGTGAGATAACTCAACGAGTATTGTTGATAGCATCTCAAGAGAGATCAACAAAGGTGGAATTGGTTGGAGGAGAGTTGAGAAAAAAAGCGTATTCCGTTTGGATGGAGAGTGAAGGAGGGGAATGGTTGCATGTATTTCAAATATAATATTAAGAATATGCAAATAAGAACACTCATTGACACTTATCTAAGATTTCATAAAAGTAGAGCTTCACAGATGACACAGTCCAAATCTAAAAAAAGTAAAATGACTGGTAGTAAAAAAATATATTATAAAAGGAGCTTCATAAAGATATAAAACTCTAGTTGAGTAATTCAAAGACTGCCAATTTAGAATTGAAATCAAAGCACAAATATGCATTTTGTTAATTGAGGCGTTGGGATGAATGCTAAACTCAATGTTAATCTCCTTATGCTAAAGTTTATAAAGCTAGAACCGATCCTGTATTTGTAGAGTGGCAGTAGAAAGAATTCAGTGGCTCATATCCCATATATGTATATATCGCCTTTTTAACATTATGGGAATAGGATTTCTGTTTAATCTACTCAAGGAGTCGGATCCTAGTACATTTCTTTTGAAAAAATATGGCAGCAACGGAAAGGTGGGCTTGCAAAAATTAGACCAAGTGAGCTGAAGCAGGATTCACAAGCCGGCTTTCGTCCACGTCACTCATGCGTCCATCACGTAAACACGCTAAGAGTGATTGTTTAGCAGTCGGTGGAGTGGGCTCTATATCTTTGCTTCATCAATTTCGAGAAGGCGTTCGATACTTTAAGGCAAGACGCGTTCTGGAGTGTTCTCGCGCGCAAAGGAGTGACCGAAAAAATAATCAGCCTTGTAAAGGACTTGTACACAGGCGTTTGCTTTGAGTGCCAGTATTGAAGTACAAGCCGTGTTCAATGCTTTCGCCGCTGTTATTCAATTTAGTTTTGGATCAAGTTGTGCGACAATCTTGCGTGGAGAATAGAGACATAGCCTGGGGTCTGAATAAATATCTAGAAAATCTGGACTAACCAGCTGATATATGCGTGATGGCGCACAAACATTCGCATAAACCTTCCAAGTTTCATGCGGTCAGCTCAAACAAGGCTAAAAATTAACATTGCCAAAACAAAATTTATGTGTATTAACACCAACAAAACGCAAGCTATGGAGATCGCCGGCACCACCTTAGAAGTAGTAAATGAATTCTGCGATCAAAAGAACGTTCTGCCTTTGGTATGCTGAATAAAGTCTGGAGATCGGCACACATGACGAAGTTGCGGATTTTCGACGTCAACGTAAAATCGGTGCTCCATTATGGTTGTGAGACGAGAAACCGCAACACATGCGTCTTGCAATTATTGCAAACCTTATTAATCGTGGTCTATGCAAAATCATTCGGATATTCTGACTTAAAACCCTAAGTAACACTGACTTATGGGTTAGTACTAAACTAATACCCATCTTCATAGAAGTACGACGTCGCAAATGGAAGTGGATCGGCCATACACTGCGTAAAAGGACATCACAAAAGCTGCGTTGGATTGAATTCCCCAAGGGAGTTGCAGACGCGCGATACCAGCCAACTCTTGGAGGCGACGAGTGGATGCGGAAGCGCAGAAAAAAGGCTGTTCGTGGAGACAAATACAATTTCTAGTTTCACCTGGGAACCACGAGGGAATATATATATATATATAAGAGTTATCAGTATGAATCCTTTCCTATTATGAAACCATACAAAGTCCGGCACTCGACGTGCAACCAATTAAAAAAGCCATAAATTTAGTTTGAGAAATTACTTTTATTCAATTCAAAGTAAAAAAATGTGTTAAAATAATACAAATATGATCCCTTTTGCTTTGAGACGGTCCAGAAAGGAATCGCAAGCTGTCCGAGTGGGACTTCCAGGTATTTTGGCCCACACGCGGGCAATGGCTTTTTTCATCACCTCGAGACTGGTGAACCTTTTAGTTTGGACCTCGCTCTTCAAAATGGCCCAAATAAAAAAAAATAAATCCATCGGATTCACATCTGCTGAATTTGTGCGCCATCGAGTGGACGTTATGATGTTCGGAACGTTGTTTTTTAGCCATTCTTCGGTCACTCGAGCTTTGTGAGACGGTGCCGAGTCCTGTTGAAACGTCCATGGTCTGCCCACAGCTTCAAAGCAACCTCCAGAATATTTTTCCGATAATATTTCGCATTTACCTTGACGCCAGGCTCGATGAAAACGATTGGAGAGCGCCCATCTGCGGTTAACATTACCTGTGGCGAGTGCGCGTGCATCAGTAGCGCCAGCAATGTGAAATTGACTTCGAGTGCCGGACCTTGTATTTTTATGTTTCTACCAAGGCTTTAACTCCCACCCCAGCAACTTTGATATATCGGACTCACTTTTCAACATTAAGGAAATGATACGATGATTTTTAAATAAATAATTGTCTACGATATCGACCCTTAAGATTACAACGCTTAACAAACTTTTGCCTTTCATGCCTAGTCGTGCTGGTGTCGAATGGAGTGGTGATATGGATGAAACAAAGTCAGCAGTAGTGAATAGAATTAAGTGAGGGCCCGCCAACGAAAACGAGGATATCTAAGCCGCAGCTAAAAAACGGTTGATCATTTTTTCTGCATATGCGCCGTCATTCGTTGTGAATATATTCCTGCCGGACTGACAGTGGCTGGATAGTTTTAAGTCTGCGTCCTGGAGTGGCGAAGGTGCCAAATTTGCCAAGAACTGCTGGATCTTGAACCACGGCAGCCCGCTGGTTCATTTCTACTTCATTTCGTTAGAATTTTTTGGCAAAAGAACGTATTTCAGCTACGCTGCACTCATTCTACAGGTCCACTCTTACTCTTTTTTTAGTACCCAAGATTAAGTCGCGCCTAATGTATTATGAGACGTACATCAGGTCAAGAAGGCTGTGACCGCGTCGCTGAACGGGTTAACTTATGGGAATTAGCCAAAATAATTACCTTTAACACAACTTTGTTAAGCGGATGAAGTACCGAATTTTGACTAACATTGCTCCAAAGTATTAAAAAAAATGTGAGCAGTCAAAATACCAAATACAAGCGATTAGGCTCATTCCTGGCTTAAAAATCGTTTACGAAAATCATGAGATAAATTTCGATAACCGGCTAAAGTTGTTGTAAAACAAAAATCATCACATTTTACATGTTTTGCTTTAGTTGGTAGAAAATCTTGTGTAGGAAATTACCGGAGTTCCCATATTTTGCAGGTTTTGCGTCTAGTTGCATGTACTACTCGTCTATCGGTATATCAGCTGGTAGTATTGCGTCGACGCCTTCCATTCATTCTCCCGCATTATCATGGCAACTTAATTAATTTTAGCGTGATAATAACTCATTTAGTTAGTATTAAAAAAACATGAGTTGAAATTTTGCAGTTAAGGGGAAAATACATAGAAGATGAGTGGCAGCAACAAAAAGGTGAGCTTGCAACAATTAGACTGTCAATAGGCATACGAGTGCATACATGGCTGCACACTATGTAGTGAATTTATATTAGAAGTATATAAAAATTGTGTACGTATATGTAGGTGTGTGTAGGTATGTGCGAAAATAAAATGCACAGGCACATTAAGCCAGGTCGATCGGCCTGCAGACTAAGCCAATAATTATAATATAAAATAATTAAAATGTAATGTTGCAAGTAACGGGTGGTTAAGCTTCAAGGGCCGGTATTGATTTTGAATAAAATACAATTTTTTTAAGAAATTATTGTCATTTTTCTTTATTATGATAATATTAGTACTAGTATTAGTATTAGTATTAGTTAGGAACAAAATATCGGCCAAATGGCCGCTGCGGCCTTGGCGGCACACCTCCATCCGATGGTCCTAATTTTCGATGACGCTGAGGCATTATTGAGGTTCTATGCCATTAATGTACCTTTAGCTATTGAATTGTTGCTGCCTTTTCGACGTTTACCTTTTCTTTCAAATAACCCCAAAGAAAGAAGTCGAATGGTGTCAAATCACATGATATTGGCGGCCAATTGACATCGCCGCGACGTGAGATTATTCGACCATCAAATTTTTCACGCAAAAGAGGCATTGTTTCGTTAGCTGTGTGACAAGTGGCACCGTCCTGTTGAAACCACTTATCGTCCATATCCATATCTTCCAATTCGGGCCATAAAAAGTTCGGCCCAATGATGCCGCCGGCCCATAAACCGCACAAAATAGTCACTCTTTGTGGGTGAATTGGTTTTTCGGCAATCACTCTTGGATTATCATTCGCCCAAATGCGGCAATTCTGCTTATTGACGAATCCACTGAGGTGAAAATGTGCCTCATCACTGAAAATGATTTTCTTCGAACGCCCGTTTTGATTTGAATGCCCGTTTTCATAATAGGACTATGAATAAGTTCGTGCGGTTTTTTTTCGAAATTTGAAACTTTATTGACGTAAAATGGTTACAAATTTAATATTCAAAATATTGTCCATCGCTTACTACTACTTTTTCCCATCTTTCTGGCAATTCACGGATTCCCTTTGTGAAAAATTCGGTCGGTTTTGCCGCAATCCACGAATCGATCCATTTTTTGACTTCATCGTAATTACGGAAGTGCTGGTCAGCCAGGCCATGTTGCATCGATCGGAAGAGATAGTAATCGGATGGCGCAAGGTCTGGACTATACGGCGGGTGGGGTAGGACATCCCATTTGAGCGTTTCTAAGTATGTTTTGACCACTTGTGCAACATGTGGCCGAGCATTGTCATGTTGCAAAATAACTTTGTCGTGTCTATCGGCGTATTGCGGCCGTTTTTCTCGCAGTGCTCGGCTCAAACGCATCAATTGTCGTCGGTAGACATCCCCCGTAATCGTTTCATTCGGTTTCAGTAGCTCATAATACACAACACCCAGCTGGTCCCACCAGATACACAGCATAACCTTCAGGCCATGAATATTCTGCGCCGACGTCGATGTTGAAGCATGGCCAGGGTATCCATACGTTGCCCGACGTTTTGGATTGTCGTAATGGACCCACTTTTCATCGCCAGTCACAATTCGATGCAAAAAACCCTTTCTTTTGTGCCGTTGAAGCAGTTGTTCGCATGCCATAAAACGGCGTTCAACGTCTCTTGGCTTCAATTCATACGGCACCCAATGGCCTACCTTTCGGATCATTCCCATGGCTTTTAAACGTTTGGAAATGGTTGATTGATCAACTCCCAAAGTTTTTGCAACCTCTTCTTGCGTTTGAGCCGGATCTTGATCGAGCAATTCCTCCAATTCGGTATCCATGAACTTTGGCGGCGCACCCTCGCGTTCTTCGTCTTCCAAGCCAAAATCACCACTTTTAAAGCGTGCAAACCACTTCTGGCACGTTCGCTCAGATAGAGCATGCTCACCATAAACTTCCACCAAGATACGATGACTTTCGGCTGCTTTTTTCTTCATATTAAAATAATGAAGAAGAATTCCCCGCAAAAACACATTATTTGGCACGAAATTCGACATTTTCAAGTGTGGTAAAAATATTGTTGTTTACGCTTCAAATAAAAAACTTATACTGACGTTTGTGCCTTACGACAGTAGCTCTCCAATGAATGTTTGGAAATGTGGATCGATGGAATAATAATCAAGTTACGCCATCTGTTGTAAAACCGAAACGAACTTATTCATAGTCCTATTAATAAACCTGAATAACTTTAACGCGTTGCTCGATTGTGTATCTTTCCATGGTTCAAATTGAGTTAGTCTGAAATTGAAGAATGTCAAATGAAATGCGGAAAACAACTTGACGATGAAAACAGGCGCCTTGTGCGCTTAATAGCCAGACATTCGCTGTGTTTACTGGGAGAGTGAACAGTGCACAGAGTGCAAATATAGTCCATACTACAACAAAAACCATGTAACTCAAAGTTTCAAACTTTGTACAAAATCAAAAAGATAAACAAATTTTTATCAAAATTTTCAACATTTTAGTCGGAATTTCGAGAAAAATCCTTAGTATGCAATTTGCAGCGCTTTCGATATTGGTATAATATTGCGATTTGCGTGGCTGAAAATTCTCGTTGATTTGTGATAATTTTTTTTTGTGGATTATTAAAGGGTCCTCAATTTAGAGGTATCGGACTTTAAATTGAAATAAAGTAACGAAAATTCAAATTGATTGGCCAATCTTTATTATTTTTGGGAAGAACCAGTTATGAGATTTATTTTTTTAAGATAATCTCTTTTAAATGCTGGTCGCAACTTTGCCGCAATTCGGCCATCCCCAAACACCAATTTTGAATGACAAAATGGTGGTCTTCGGCCTGTATCTCGTGAATAACTTTAGTTATGTTGGCTTCCAATGCCTCAATCGCAGCGGATTTATCCACAAAGCATTTAGACTTTACATGCCTCACAAATAAAAGCCCAACGGTGGGATATCACACGATCTTCGTGGCCAATCCACTGGTCCCAGACTAGAGATAAATTGCTCATTGAAATGGCGACGCAATTTTGCTTATTGACGTAGCCGTTAAGCCAAGAACGGACTGCATCAAGAATAAAGTTCCTCTCAAAATGCGACGACGTTTTCAAGAGTCCAACGACTGAAATTATGACGCTTTAGAAGATCGGCCGGCTTCAAATATTGGGCTGGCTGTATTTTAAATGCTTTCAAACCAAGATCTTTGAGTAAAATCGCGCAAGTAGTGCCATAAGATAGACTAAGATATATCGGGTGAATATTCTCTTCACTTTGCTGAATAGTGCGTTCGTTAGGTGGAACGGTTATTTGCAACATAAGTTGGCCTGAGTGCGTGATGACCACTTTTCACAAGCATCGACTTTCGTAATACAATTTTACGATTTATTAAGTTGTTGAAGCGTAAGTCTTTTTATTAGCAAATGTCCATGAATACTGTAAAAAATTAAGTATTTAGTTTGACAGTAGTCTCGCGTGATCTGTCAAGAAAAAACCTATTGGAAAAAGTACCCCCAATCTGACTACCCTTTACATAAGTATACTTATATATATACATATATGATAATTTGGCACAGATCCACCAGTCACACTCTAACGTTTTTAACTTTTGATTATTTTGGTTGCAATCTAATTATTTTTTATCTCTGAGCTCGCGCTTCCGCACAAAGCGACCCACTCTAATATAAACTTTTGATATTACAAATTCAACAAAATTGCCTGGGAATCAACTCTAGCGCTGAAAGCCTCCTAGTTGGATGATTGGTTGAAGCACAAACAGCAGCTGTTGCTGCCACTGCTTATTACGCTGCTTTGTGTAAAAAATATAATAATTAAATTATTTTGTACTTTTTTATGAGTTCGTTTTAATTTTTTTTTCTGTTTGTAATTATTTTTTCTACTACTACTCTTACTAATTCCATTGTTTTTCGAATTGCATAGCTTTGCTGTTGCTGCTTAATTGTTGTTATTGTAGCAATATAATGCGATGCGTCGGATACCACACTCAATTAAATCTGATCTAAACAAGCAAACTCACACCTCAGCCTCTTTTCATACCTTTTTTCTTTCTCTATTTTGGTTTATGAAATTTGTTTTGTTTTTGTAGAATTACTATAATTGAATGCATCAGAAATGTGTAAAGTAATTTGAACGCAAAAAAATCGTGGCCAAAACAAACGGCTCTTGAATTAATTAGACTAATATTCGTGGCAGCGGAGCATTACTGTTAATGCAGTACATTGCAATGGTGCAATAATAACAATGGCTTAATACGAGTATTATACGTGCTCCATATATGTAGAAGTGCTTAGCTTGAAGGTGTATGTATGTATGCGCCTGCGTAGGCGCACCTCACTTTTTAGTTAATATTTTGTACAAATATACATTTAAGTCTGCATACCTATACTTTCATATTTTTTACTTCTGTTTCTTTCAATTTTTTACTTCTGTAACATTTCAAATATTGTGCTTTAGCTCTCAAGATTTTGAGATTTTTATTGTTAGAAGTTCTTCATGGAAAATCGCTGTTTCGTCCGAGTCGACAACTTGATGTAATACATTTATTAGTCAATAAGACTAGAATTAAATACTTTTAAAACTACTCCATGACACAAAAGATCGTTTAGGTCGAAGTGTCGGCCATTGGGCACACTACAGATACTTAATAGGTAAAAAAAAGTCTATAACACGGCATTGGAAGGAGATCCGCAGATATTCAAATTGGTTTTCCTATAACCGCTATTAGATTTCAAAGCGAACAGTCTTCGAGTTCTAGCAGCTCACCTAAGTTATGCCTAGAAATGAAGAAGAAGCAAACTCTCGAAGTCCACTGCTAAGTTCCGCAAGCCCGTATGAGATCAGGAATAAAATTATTGTCATACCAAAAGACGACATTAGCGCCGAAGGGCAAAACACTGACCAGAAACAGTTGTGTATGAAAGCAACTAACTTGTCCAGTGATAAATAGGGCAACTGAGAAAAACTACGTATAAGGATTTGATATCCCATTAGTTTCATAGCAAAAATCTGTTTGCACAACTCAGGTTACTAAGTGTTTGTGGTATCCATATTAATTATTGCAGCTAAAATGAAGGTAGTTTGATAAGTCGTCTATAGAAGCTAGCTGGTGGCTCATTCAACACCACCAATGTCGTTAGAGAATTTCTATGAGACGCTTAGTGATCTACATGTAAGTGTAGAGTCGTTTGACCCCGAGTTAACGTCGACTGAATCTTTCTTAAACTGCGTTTTAATTCTCTTCGTTTTCAAAGCTTTTGTGGTAGTTATAGGTAGCGAACTATCGATTGAAATTGCTTGAATTTCAGCCTGATAGACGCTAGGTCATTCGCCTATTCGCGCGGAGTTTTACGTGTTCGGACCATAGATCTCCGCAAGGACTCCAGTATTTTTTTCGAACCATCTGTGAACCATTCGAGACTTCTGGGATGAACTCAAGGTCCTCCCAAGGTCCCCTCATACTTGTATGACCAAAGTGAGGAAGATCTTTCACAGGCAAAATTTTTTGCACTTCTGGCCACATATATCGAGGAAAATATGCAGTAGGGATGGTCGTATGTGGGACAACTGTTATAGATACTGCTATGCTTTCTCATCGGACTTCCTCTCGTGATGCGCTAGCCAGGGACTAGACGTCTTCGTTAGGTGTGGTTCCCGTTAAGCGTTTTTGCAGACCTCGGTCATATGTGCAGTAATTCAGAGCTCAGTTAATACTCCCGTGAGAAGTTGTATGTTAAGCTTCTATGAGCTTTTATGAGCTCTCCGTTCATCAAGTGAGAGGTTAAATATCTATCATTTGGAAAGAAAAATAGAGGACGTGAGGGATATACCATGGCTGGATATAATTCTAAAGCCTGGGAGCGGATGAGTTAATGCGGCATAATAAAAAAAGTGCGTGTAGTGCAGTACACATAACAGAAGTGAAACCTTCAAGACAGACAAAGAAAGAGGGGAGACCTGAGCGAGAAGGAGAGAAAGAGAAAAAAAAAAAGGTATCTCTAAATAAATTCACAGCATTTGCAGAGAATACAAATAGACAAAATTTACAAAACACGGAGAAGGGCCGACCGGTGTAGGTAAACGCCGGACACAAACCGTGGCAACAACTCGCACTACTCCGAGCGTTTATCGACCGCACAAACGCAGCGATTCCAGGACCGCAGCAACGGCACAAATTACCGCAAAGCAATACCAATAAATTCGACGCCGGAATGGATAGCACTTTATAGTACGCACAAGCACTAGTCAGGAAACGGAAATAAGCGCCAAAGAGTATGCACCAAAAAAAACGCCAAAAAGTAGGCACCAAAAATAAAACCCCAAAAAAAGTTGGGACAAAAAAGTCCCAAACTGTAGGCACCAAGGAAATATAACGCCAAAAAGTAGGCACCAAAAATATATTTCCTACAAGTTTGCACTAACAGACAAGCGTCGAAAAATAGGCAGTGTTATTTCTCACTAGAAATTAGCAACCACAAGGAAAAACTCAGGAAAAATAGCCTAAAGGGTATTTAACATATATATAAGATATAGCTCTCTCTCCTTTTCCTCTACGTTATACCTTTTTTCTCTCTCGCGGAACGAAAACGCCCAAAACGTTGCATGGCCTTGAAATTTTACACTCTATTCTCGCTCGTGCATCAATGCCTAAGAAGTTTCACTTTAAAAATATGAATCAAACTAAAACTGATCACTTTGGGCATACCGTGATTTATAACGCATCTCTTTTCATGATTATGCTATTTTTGACATTTCATTTAATATATTTTCTTGACAATTCCATCACACATTGTCGTCAGCCTTAATAATACTCGTATGACACCTTCCTCTGAATTTGTTGCTTCGCATTTTTACTTTGCATTTGATTGCATTGTACGCAATTAGCCGGAATTCTCCGCGAGTGCAAAAAGTCACTGAAAGTAAAAACTTTAGTGAAGGTATAACATAGTATATACATATATACATATGTATATAATACCACAAGCACTTTCAATGCCACTTTGGCTGGCGCACAAAAAATTCCCATGAATTCCCCCAGATAAATCGTAAGCAGAAAAGAGCAGTAGTTGCCACACGACGAATTACAATTAGAATTACATTAAGTATGTAAAATGCAACTTTTAAGCTGCCAATTCGTTGAAATGCTTAAGACCAAGCACAGCAAAACGCAGGAACGAAGTAGAAGTAACATAAAAGAAAATTCTTTCTGCGAAGTTGACGCCAGGATGGCACACGAGGCCAAAGGAAATTTGAGCTGGGTCTTTAAAAGTTGTAGAGTTTTACGGAATTCTTAACTTGTTGGTGTGGAAAATCAGGTTGTCATGGCAGGCACTGGCACACCTCGTCCAGTTAGTTAGTCAAGCGCCGTCGCTGGTGGTCAGTAAAAGTGGTGGCAGGAATAAATGAACACCAAGTGGAAGCAGTCACAGACAATGCAAAACGAAACGGCATCAAAGTAGTTGTCGGTTACTAATCAGGTCTGCACTAAAAGCGACCTACCGCTTGAAGGGTTTAATGCAAGTAAATATGAACGTGCAATATAGGTACATGTATGTATGTATGTATGTATGTATTCGTAGTGCACTTTAAGAAGTGCTTGCTACCAACTTGATTGTTTGCCGCAAAGTACAAAGAAATTGGCATTATGTTGTGCGCTCGTGCCTGCCGTCAATAATAATTGATATATGGGAAAACAAGAAAGTATTGTAAATAAGAAAACAAATGTGGTAAAAAGTGGCTGATCAGACGTACATTCGCAGTGCGGAATATTCTGTTCCCATTTCACGTGAAATAGCTGCCAAAATCCGCGAAGAATTTTGAAGAATTTGGGAAGATCTGCCCGCGGGCAGATGGTAAAAAACTAGAATTGAGAGGGCTGCAAAACTGGACACCGAGAAGTTTATCCAAAAATTCAGATTAAAATGCTTAGGAGCTTTACAATATGAGAAGAAGGGGAGAGAGCTCCAAAGTTGTCTTAGATTCGCAAAATACGCAGACGTATTACAAGATGTCTGCTACAAAGGATCACTAAGGATCAAAAGGTCTATGTGATGTCTTTCAGCCAGTCAAGTCAACCTAACCTAACCTACATATAGGTATATACATATAGGTATATACATATATAATTGGGGCTTACATCCTTTGTTGGTTATTTTGGCCGAACTCCTCTTCCAATTTGTGGTGTGTGCCTTGATGTCTGATTAAAAAGTTGAAATTGTCGATGACAATATTCTAAAATTTGTTAATTTTTTATGAATTTTGTACAAACTTTGGACGAGCTTGATTTTGAAAAGCTTTTGTTCTTTGGTAAAACAATTTAGCATGGCAAATATTGCAAATATTGTAAAAAGATAAAATTAACTTAATTATATGAGCATCAGTGTATGTATGTGCGTCGCGATCTAAGCAAATATACGGCACCAAAATATTGTTGGCATGAAAATTCCTCGTTGATAAATAAGTTAACAGCGAACCAAACGGAAGACAAATAGAAACAAATTAAATCTCAGTGTAAATATGTAGACAACAAAGCTCCTCATGCGCCATGTTTACAAAAGTCGTAAGAAAATTATTGCACAGTAGCAAACAAATACTGCAGATAAAGGCTGGACCGAATTATTAAAAAAATAATAACAAAAATCTACGTGCGTTCACATGTTTGTATGCATGTGTGTGTGTGTGTGTGTAAGTATGTGGCAAAACTCATAGTTTTAACTTTAGTCATAATAGGGCTTATCTACGCATAAATATGTACGGAGGTAAATATGTAAACATATGTCTACATATGCATGCATAAGACAACATAAGCGTAAACATATTTGTAAAATTTATTAATTTATGCGAACGAATGTATTTATGAGAAGCACACATTTATATGTGCATATAATTAATTCATATGTAGGTATGTAAGTTAGTGGCAATTAAAAATGCGAAGAAGCGGAGTTTAAAATATTGTAATAATAGAAGATGAAATAAAAATAAAAAGTATGGAAAATAACATAAAATTTTAAAATAACAAATATTGGGTTGGCAACTAAGTAATTGCGGATTTGTTTTAGAAAATCAAAGACAATTTTTTCATGAAACTACCATATATACCTATGAAATGAGACTTTTTTCAGTTTCAAAGGTTTATTAACCAAAAATGGTTAAAATTTTATATTCAAAATAATAGCCATCGCTAGCGACACATTTTCCCCATCTCTCAGGCAATTTGTGGATGCCGCGCCATAAAATTTGGCCGTCTTTGCCCGCAAACCAATCATCGAGTCATTTTTTGGCTTCTTCGTGAGAATTGAAGCGCTACTCGGAAAGTGCGTGGCCCATCGATGAAAACAAATGATAATCGGAAGGCGCCAATTCTGATGAGTAAGCTGCATGTACCAGCGGTTCCCAATCGTACGTCTCCACCAATTTCCGGGTCGCTCTTGTTCGATGTGGCGGTGCATTGTCATCAAGAAAAATTACTTTGTGATGCCGATCGGCATATTCAAATCGGCTAATTGTCGTTGGTAGCGTGCACCGTCAACTGTTTCACCTGGTTTTAGTAGCTCGTACCAAATCATACCACGCTGATCCCAGAAAACACACAGCATTGCCCTGCGGCCGAAGCGATTTGGTTTGGCCGTTGTTTTTGGCTTGTGGCCGGGCGGACCATACGATCGTTTACGCTTGGCATTGCAGAAATACACCCATTTTCATCACCCGTAACGATTCGATGCAAAAAAGACTTCCTTTTGAACCGGGAGAGCAGCATTTCATAAGTGGTTTCACGATGTCCACAAATCGTAGTTTGAAGGCCCGAAATTCGACATTTTTAAGAGCGGCAAAAATGCATTGTTGGATGAAACGTAACAAACAATGGACTGAATATTGTTGACAGATGACAGACGAAAAAAACAATATATTTGGGAAGGTTTAAAAATACTTCTAGCGACATCTATGGACTAATAGCTGAAAGTCTCATTTCATAGGTATTCACCTGGTAAATAACTTTATTCTGTAATGTATTGCCCATTTTGATCAATGACCTTTTGTCATCTCTCAGGCAGCATCATAATCCCACGTTCATAAGACTTCTGGTTTTTATTAGCAAAAAACTGAATTAGGTACGATTTGACATCATCATCATTATTAAAATTTTTACCATTCAAAAAGTTTTGTAAAGATTGAAACAAAACGTAATCAGATGGTGCAAGGTCAGGACTATATGGTGGTCGTGGCAAAAATCCCAACCGAGCTCCAATAATTTTTGCCGAGTGGCCAAAAATGTTTGTGGCTCTGCATTGTCATGATGAAATACAATGCTTTTTCGATTTGTCAATTTGGGCCGTTTTTCTTCAACTGCATTGTTTAATTTTGTTAGTTGTTCAATGTAGACATCAGAATTGATCGTTCGGTTGGGTGGTAAGAGTTCAAAGTAGACAATTCCTTTCCACCAAACCGATAGCAAAACCTTCTTTTGATGAATATCAGCTTTTGATGTTGTTTGAGTTGACTCACCTGGCCTACTTCAGGATCTTTTCCGCTTGATATTGTTGTAAACAACCCATTTTTCATTGCCAGTTAGCAGTTGTTTTAAAAATGGATCAATTTTCATTACGTTTCTTTAGCAAATCGCAGCTGTTAAGGGGGAACGTAACTCAAAAAAATCGATTTTTTTGTTTTTACATAAATTTATAGTATAACTACCCAAGAAAATGTGGTAAAAATTTTAAAGCGAAATTCGCTTTATTCCCGATTCTATGTGCACTTAAGTGAGCGCCTGTCGGTTCGGCCCCGTAGTGCTTACGGTGCGATGCTTTATTTCAAACCATGCATCGAGTTTTTGAACATAGCCAAGTTGTTTTAAGTTATTTTCAAAGCGTGTGCGTGTTACATGAAGTTTCTCTGCAATCTCGCGAACTGTGACGATCAGAATCGATTATTGCTTTGATTAGGGCGTCATCAACTTCAACTGGACGACCAAAGCATTTTTCATCATTGAGTTAAAAATCACCAGACAGCACAAGACTTTTTATGAGCTTGCGATGCGCCAAAAGCCAAATATGACGAAACTGTTCCTTTTGATTTTTCATTTTTCAACGAACGCCAAACGAGAACTACGCAACCGATCAAACAACTTTTTTTGTGTTTTACATTTGTACTACGTCTGCAAACTTAAAAATTCAACTGAAGCCATTTGTGGGTGAAATCCGCAATTACTTAGTTGCCAACCCAATTCATACAATTCTTGGTAACTTCTACTAGCGACGTATTTAATGCGCTGAAAATTCAAAAAAATTCTTTTGGTGACCTCGGTAGCCCTTGAGCTGACTCACATACGCAAAGAAAAATATTTTTTCTGTGACAACTTTTTTAGCTTCAAAACAATTGACTCATTTGTTTGTCATTAAACCAGTTCCATTGGCTTGGAAAAGTACTCTTCACTCGAATGAAACATTTCAGGGCTGGTTTCCTTTAGCAGAAATACTTTTGTGTGTTTTAAGAATTGCATTGTAAATTTCTTGCACTCCCTGTCACGCGTGTCATAGTCATAACGGATTTATGATATTTTTGATATTTTATGTCACAGACATGTGATTTTAATGCAACAACTGCCAAACAAGGTTGAAAGCTCTTTGAAAGCTGAATTTTTGAAACTTATTTATTCTTGCAATTAAACTTTTTTAATTTTTCTTTTTTATTTTTAGTAGCTGCTCTCACTTGACTTGCATACATATGTATGCACACACATTCACGGTCATATTTCAAATTATACAGGTCGTGTAAATATTTATGATTGCTTGTATTTGGATGCTCTTCCGTTTTTATTTTAATTAAATTTGCGTTAAAATTTGTGTTGTTGTATATATGTATGCATGAATGTGCGTATGTGTGTGGTACGTGCAGACAGGTGCTTTGATTTGCAACAAATATTAGTTTATATGCTCCTATGCATACATATGTACATGTATATAAATGTGCGCGTGTCTATGCGCGTGTGTGGGAAACAGAATATGATTGTGTCATCTTTTGTTTTGGCCAAATATTGGTACGGTAGATTTTGAAATATTTATTATATATTCGGATAAGATTAAAATAAGAAGGGAAAAACCTTAAACAAATAGACAAAAAGTTGGTAGAAAAAATGGGGCTGGAAGGAAATTTATGACAAAAAAAATGCTTCATTACGAGGTTTTTGTTTTGTTAATATAAAATCCAAAATTTATTTACTTATTCTGAATTGAATAAACAATTGTTCTTACAGACTACTTACTACACGCGGGCAATGGCTTTTTTCAGCGCCTCGAGACTGGTGATCTTTTAGTTCGGACTTTGCTCTCCAAGATGGCCCAAAGAGAGTAATCCATCGGATTCGCGTCTGGTGAATTTGAGAGTCGTTGTGTGGACGTTATGAATTTCGTAACGTTGTTTTTTTAGCCACTCTTGGTTCACTTGAGACTTGTGCCGAGTGCTGTTGAAACGTTCATGGTCTACCACCGAAATATTTGTCGGCCCTCGGTTTCAAAGCAACCTCCAGAATACTTTCTCGATAATATTTCGGCTTTTCGCATTTTCCTTGACACCAGGCTCGATGGAAACGATTGGAGAGCTTCCATCTGCGGTTACAGCGGCCCACACCATTAGCTGTGGCGGATGCTGTCTCCTAGTGGCCAATCAATGACTCAAATTCTCGTATAAACGGTCGATCAAATAAACCCTACCGTTTTGGGAGTTTACGAATTGCTCAATTTGAAAAATTTTCTCGTCAGAAAACACAATGTTCGGAAATTGACCACTTTAGACCAGGCGAAGCAACTCCTTCGCTCCCTCAAGTCTGCTTTGGTGTGAGATCATACGCCGTTTGGATCTTTTAAGACTTGACTTTGAGATTATTTTTCAGTATGCGGCGGATGCGACGGTCAGATATTTTCAGTTTTTTCGCCATTTGATTGGCACTTCGTCGGGGATTTCGCTCAAGTCGCTTCAACAAAAACTTTATTTACTTTAAGGTGCACGAGCTCACAAACAATCGCTGGTTGTGATTTTCCAGTCGAATATAATGCAATCACACTTTTACGTTTGAAATCCATTACTGATTTTCTATTTTCGCGTTTGCTCTCTTCAAAATGCTTCCCTGCGGTAGTAAACAATACTCTGGACTGTCATTTAGCCAATTAAGAGACAGCTGATGTCTGTGCAATTTTTTGAACTCGTTCCACTCTGTCGATTGAGAATTGCTGGTAAAACCTCCGATAAAACGTTTTTTAATATTAAGCGATAATCGAGAGACTTCAATTAACTAAACGGTTTACATCAGCTTCAAGTTTATGTACATCCGCCGAAATAATAGAATATACTTTTAAATCATCCGTATACAGAAAGAAGTTGGCAAAAGAAACACAATTATTTATATCACTGATAGGTTAGATTAGGTTAAAGCGGTTGTCCACTGTGGGACACACTTAAGTTCATGGCCAATTGTGATGCCGCGTGGGGAACTACCCCTTATATCTCCTAAAACCGAAAAACGACAGAGTCGAGATCTTCCAATTCATTAAAGGATTGCTTACCCAAAATGGGGAGTCTACATCTGAATATTATCAAGATATCTTTGATAAATAAAATAAAAAGCAAGGGGCCCAATATACTTCCTTGAGGTACACCAGAGCACACAGAAAAAGAAGCAGACAAGGCACCATCAATAGAAACGACACAATGTCTATTACAAAAGCCAATCTCAGCCAATCTAGGAAACCTGAGTGAAAGTCCTGATATAACAGTTTCTCTAATAAAATTGTTTGTGATACTTTATTCAACGCTTTTGAAAAGCCCATCCCTTCTTTGACAATATTTTCAAATAATATAGAGACTGACGAGAGCTTCCAGATGGGTATGTAATTTTTTTACTACTTTTAAAAATTGGGCGATTGAAGTCAGTTTCCATTCATCGATTATTAATTTGCTTGAAGAACGCTGCTCGTTTCCGGCTGTTTAAAGGAGACTTAAATATTGTCTGATTTAGAGAAATCCTCCAATCCCACGCTAGATTCCATCTTGGATCCGTCTGTGAAAACAGAGGTACCTACATCCGCAACAACTCTCCCCTCTTTCCAATCTTGCCTGCTCGGAAAGATAGCCCTAGCACAGCCCTCAAAGCACAGTTTGCGGATGGAGAGGTCGGTGCGAATATCAGAGAAGGAAGGAGAGATCTGCTTCAAGATGCTGCTATGCCCTACAGGGAGTTGTCTCCAAAGGCCAAACTCCTTCAGTCTAATAGCACTCTAGCAGCAATGGATTTAACCTGCAGATCCGCAGGAATTAAGAATAAGGAGAATAACGTTGAGCGCAGCGGTGGGACATGTTCTACAGGCACCAGTGATGCCCACACATTAAACGGATATTAAAAGTTATTTAATTTTTTTTATTCCATATTTTTTACTTATTTTTGCTTGATCAAAAATTATTAAATTTTTTTTATTTCATTTTTTTTTACTTCTTTTCGCTGATCAAAAACATGTTTCTTCACACAATTTAAAAACTTTAAATGCATTAAATTTCAAATTTGAAAAAAAAATTATTTTCCAAGTAAAATAAAATTCAAATGCACTAAAGGTGCCTACCTACCTGCCTTCCATTGCTTTGTTTTTACTGCTGTTCAAATAAGTGCTTATGACTTCATTTATATTTACATTTCTAATCTTTTACGCGCACAGTAAAAAGCTTTTATTGCCTTACCTTCAACGAAGTGGATGAAAATACAAAAAAAAATTTAATCAAATTTAAATAAAATCCATGTATTCGAAGAGCAATGCAGAGAAAATAAATGTTAGTAATGAATTTCACTTTCCTTATATTTATGAATAATTAAATATTTGACTTGGTAAATAGCGCAATTGCGGGCTAATAAATAAATAACGGAAAATATTTACCAAGAATTTAAAACACAAATAAATAGTGTGCGAATCATTGAAAGAAGATGCGACTGAATGCCACGAGAGCAAAATGTTGTTGACAGTTATCCGCTTTACAGTGAATGAATGAAAGAAAAATAGATTTTCCAAATACACTAAATTACACATAAGTGTAGTAAATATTCAAAACTCCCAAATGAAATTTTTGTTGGTAAATTTTTGGATCATATCTTAAATTGATACCGATGACTTTCCGCCGCTATATCATATCTCTGCACTTAAATGACATTGGGAAATACTACAAACTTGACTCCAAGCTCAGCTTATGGTATATTGAAAAACTGTTTTGAATGACGCGTATTATATTATTCCATTCTATATTATTATTAATTGAAATTGTAAGGAGTGACTGTTTATAGCCGAGCTTGGAGTGAGCCTCTATTGGCTTAGTTTTCTTTGAAAATTCCACTGGCAGGGGCTTTTAGGTTACAAAGCCGCCATGATTACCGACTTTCTACGGACTGAAATTGAAGACATGAAATTTTCTCGAAGTTCAAAGGAATAATCCTCTTTGCTTCAATTGTTAAATTTTTTTTTTATTTGTTTCAAAAGTGTTATCCTTGAATCATTGGATATTAGATATAGATCGTACCTAAAATATTAGATAAGATAGTATCCATTTATACTTTCTTTTTAGACATCAAACCTTTTGAGGCTGCATGCTCTTGATGCCTTCTGGTAGGTTTTGTTCTTTACGTAAATTATGAACCATTTCTTTTTTGCGATCCACATTTTTAACTAAATATTTGATAGCCACCAATATTCTACAAGAAACATGCTGTATTCTGGGGTAACGTAATAGAAAAGGAGGCTTGGGACCTCCCAAAAAAATTGAAATTTTTAAATCGCATTTTTCCGGAATCACAAAAATTAGGGTAATGAAATTTGTCTTAGGATGAAAATTGGTAGGTATTGAAAAAGCGGGCGCACCACCTAACAAATAAACTGAAATTTCTAAATCGCATTTTTCCGGAATCACAAAAGTGAAGGTAATGAAATTTGTCTTATGGTGAAAATCCCATACAAATTGCTACCTTCACATAGCTTTGCTTTGCTCTGGAACCGAATGTGTTAAGGTACTGAAATTTCAGACAGTTACATAGATTATGAAAGAACAAAGGAATTTCTTAGTCTCTCAAGAGATAATATCTCGAGGGTCGTGCCCTGTTTAAGCGGTCATTGGATATTTGGCATGCATTCCTCGAGACTAGGAGTTTTCTCCCATGAATATTGCAGAAGTTGCAGAAATGAGGAAGAGGAAGAAACAAATGAGCACTTCCTTTGCAATTGCCCAGCCTTAGTATCACAACGGACCTGTAAGGTCTAAGTGAGTTGGTCGTGCAGACCGACTAGCACCATAACCTAACCTAACCTACATAGATTATGAATGCTGTACTTGAGGTGAAAAGTAGTAGGTATTGCAAAAGAGGGTGTGGCACCTCCCACACATACTTTAATCTCAAATTGGGTGTATAAAATAAATGAATCAATGAAAACTTCAAAATCTGAAAACACTTTTTACGGATCGCTGATATGACTTGAACAAAAATGCACATATTTTAGCACAGGAAATTAAAAAAAAATGAATTTTGATCTCAGAAATACCAAACAAACTCTGACCTATAGTTGCATTGCCTTGCATAGTTGAGTTGAAGTTGAATAAAACCTTCCAGTTACAGAGAAAACTGTTATTGGACGGGTATTACTACATAGTAACGTAAAATACTTCAATTCTAATTCCACCAACTCATTTTAAACATTATATAACTATCTGCATACGTGGCTATATATATGTATGTATCTTCCTACTAATCATATTTATTTTTGTTTTTATTAAAATGTTTTTTTATGGAGACACAACCACGCTGCTGTTTTCCGCATAACAAACAAAAAATTCTTACTGTGGTTTGTGCTACTGACACTTGGCATTATTTTAACCCAACAGTAACTCTCTGCAATTCCGCAGTTCCAGACCGGGTCGACCGCCGAAACGTGGCCCCGTCGGTTTATCGCTGCCTCCCTCACATTTGTCACAACATCCGCAATTGAAGAAGCATCGTTTGGACAATGGTGACTACGCTTACGAGAACGGTCATATTGGTGGTGAGTAGAAGAAGAATTTCATTTTTTTATTTATTATGATAGTTTTTAAGCATAAAAAAATTAATTAATAATTAAAAATAAAATTAAACGTATGCAAAAAATCTGTTTAGGTATATGAACAAAATCGCATCCCTGAAGTATTTTACTTACGAGTATACTTGAAATAATCACTATAAATTCGTATCCCTACGATTTCGTCTCATAAACACCACGTTGCGAAATTATAGATACCACAATTTTTTATCAAAAAGACTCATAGATCTCGAACGGATAAAGGCTGAAGCAATCTTAACCTAAGCAGAAAGGACATAAAACTTTACACTGAACTACTAACAGGTGAACTTAATTATCACACGAAAAAGACAGGTGCGATAGAAAACGATTCCTGTACACTGGGCAAAGAGGCACAGGAAACAGCAGAACATATTCTATGCGATTGCCCAGTAGTGGCACGACGCAGACTAAATTACCTGGGAAATGGGGCTATGGATCCAAACATTCTGATAGAAATTAAGCCTACAGCAGTTCTAGGATTTATTAACAGCCTAAAATTGTTTGCTGTGACACATGGCTGCACAGTAGATCTCTTCAGGTCGCAGGTCACAAACAGCCAATCAATAATCATAATAAAAAACCATTTTTTTAAAACAATAAAATACACAGATAAACATCTATTTATAATAAAGTAATTCCACTACAACAAAAACCATATAGCGCAATACTTTAAATTTATACAAAAATCTTCAAGTTATTTATTTCTAATTTTTCAAAATTCCATCAAAGCTTTCAACTTTTTAATCAGAATTTGTTATAATTTTTCTGGATGTTATGTTTTATAGCCCATTGAATCCTACCAGTCAGAAAGTGCAAATTTCAAGTAAGTAAGTTGATTTTTGGGAATTTTTTTCGTTAACGGTACTAGGCTTCTTCTTCTGGTTGGTTGGTTGGTTTAAGAGGTAATTCTTCCAGAATCCAACTAGCGCTTCCGCACCATTTTGATGCCACATCCTCGTTACCAAATTGTTTACCAGTTATTTACAGCATGACTATATCCAGTCTGTGCGGTTCAGGAACCTTATCAGGTTGTAGACATCTAAGCCAGACAGCTGTTCAAGACTCTCACAGAGGAAATGGAAGATTTTTTCTCTGGTTGTTTATAACTTTGACAGTATGTGTTGTGAGGGATGCCCATTTTGGCTGCTTGTTCTCCGACAGATCAAAAGCCAGTTATGACTGGCGTTAGTCTCCAGGCGTCCCGTCGTTTCATGTTTATCAATATTGACGATTGCTTAAGGTTGTAGGTGGGCCATAAAGTTCTGCTAATTTTGCATTTCGTCTGGTCTCTCTATCTACAATCTGCGATTCGCCGGTATTTTAGGGAAATTGCATTCTTGACCGCACCTAATGGTGTGAATACTGGTACTGCATTATTCATTACCTTCGGTGCTCCGATGTCCTGGGACCCAGCTTAAGGTAACTATATGGTTTTCACTTAAGGTGGTAAGGCTAGTCCTGCTTTGTTCCACCAGTTTAGAGGTTGTTGTCGCCGATTGCCTGGATTGCAGCTTGGCTATCAGAAAGAATAGCGATATTGCCCTTAAAAGAGGCTTCATCATCTATGTAAAAAAAAATTATTCGAACTGTACTTTGCATGAAAAAAAAGCTGAAAGACTTCACTGAAAAAACAAAAAAATATTTAAACTCAACGATATTTTGTAGTTACATACTTCAAACTCGCACTTTGTTATACTTAAATTCAATGGGCTATGAAACAGCATATCCGAAAAATTTCTGAAGATTCTGGTTAGGTTATGATAAATGGCTGTCCATGCCAGATCCCACTTACATAAATAATAAAATTCGTTAATTGCGATACCATACAGAGAGAGGGGGGAGAAGAACCGAGCTAGGGGAAAAAGCGAGGAAGATTCTTGTTGAAAACTTAAAAGTGTTGATGAAATGTTGAACAATTTTGTGCAACGTTTGAAGCTTCGTGTTACATGATGCTTGTTGTAGTATGAAGTGGGGTGCCATTAATTTTGCAACGAGGTGTATATGAGACGAAATCGTTGGGGTGCGAATTTAATAGTGATTGGGGTAAGTAGATGGAGTTTTCCTCACGTAAATTGACATTAAGTGAGTTTTTGAAAATATATCGGATGTTTTTTTTTAAGAGCTTGAGCACATAAAATGATAACACTAAACAAAATATTGTTGGAATAATTTTTTTAATGAATTAAATGAATTAATTTTTTTATTTAATTTCATGGCATTTATTATTTGAATATAAAATCCAGCATATGCCCGCTGTGGGTTCCATTCGATCAGTCCAATTTTTTCTACCTTTTCCAATAAATCTGGCCGTAGGGCGTTAAAGGTGGCTTGAGTATTGCAATAAATCTACTGCGCCGTCTTCTTGGAATTAAAGGTCGTTGATGTTGACGTTGATTGTTCATTAATTTTTGGAAACAAATGATCAGACAGCATGGCTCGACAGCGCTCGCCATTCACCTTAAGGGCATCTCCTTTCTCATTTCAAATGAAATAAAATCCGATATCAGATATTTTTTTTTTTTCAAAATAAATTTCCACAATTTGGAACCGTTGAAGCTTTGACTTGCCAAAGCTTCCTGAATAGAAATGTCAACGCAGTTTGCCATTCTCAGCTGTCAAACCATAGTTATCGGTATCGATAGTTCTCATGCAGCTAAAAATCACGCGATATAAATGCATTTTTTGACCCAGAAGAATGAACTTTGTTTAGAAAACTAACTCAATAATAATTTGATTTCTCCAAACACATTTTTTTTGTATTTTGGTTCATCTGGCGACTACCAGTCTTCACTTTGGCGCTTGATTTCTGGGTCAATTTTAAGACTCCACATTTTATGCTAAATCAGATTGAATTCAGTTTATCGAAAGCCTTTGGATAAGTATCTCTGATATTTAATCTAACTTCTTGTCCGCGTGTGTTAAGAACTACTCAGATTTTTAAATAACAAATTCATATTTACATATTTTTTTAAGCCACCGAATAGTTTCATTACTTTGCAATTTTTCTAAGACTGGTATGATAAAAACTACAAAAGGTATTCCATTCTATTATTTCGATTATAAATGGACCTGTTACCTGAGTTTTCAGTTAGCAGCTGAAAAGCTTTCCCCAAATATTTTATTATGTCAATAAATAAAATTTTCAGTGCTTTTCGCGGTTGCGCGCATTTCTCACACATTTCTCCAAGCGAATTTTCCATTCGAAACCCAAGAAGAGTAAATCGAGAACTCCACAAATCAATCAAAACTCATCGCCAGCAGCCGTTGAAAATACACAAACAACAAACAAGTCACAATGAGCACCTACGGCAAGCTATCATCAATGCCAAACCGACAATAGCAAAACCGCACAAACAACAGCAATAGTAATAAAGGCAATAACAAAGCATCACAAAAGCAATAACAAAACATCTTGCAACAAAAACAAACCTCAATTGCAAACAATAAACAACAATAAGTAATTGCAGCGACGAATGCAACAAAACTGTTAATAATCCGCGTGTGCAGAAAAAGGAAATAATCGCAAAAAAAAGAGAAAACGAAAACGAAAAAAGGAAAATAATCGTCAGTGAAACGAAAAGGAAGTGACTAAAGAAATTAAAAAAAAGAAAATGATAAAACCCAAAACAGTTGAAAAGTAGCTGGGAATGCAAAGAAATGTATCAGTTCCAGGTTTTAGCTGAAAAATCACTGTAATTCCACAGAAACATAATTCATGGCCGGCTGACTGACTGGTCCGCTCGTTGGTTGGTTGTATAGTTGGCTACGATGATGGCTGGACTTATGTTGCCTGCCATTATTATTGCGCCAAACCACGAATATATGTGGTATTTATTTTTCCAGTTATACATTCGCTCATCTACTTATCTGTGTTCTGATAGCAGCGTAGCGCAATTGCATCCGAAATGGAATCGAAAGAAATTGAATGCCATGGAATCAAATAATTTTAAGCCTCGCAGAAATGATCGTGCAGTGGGAATTGTAAGGCTTATTTATTTGTAAATTGTTTTGTGGCATTTATTTTGTGTGAGTTGCGCAACAGTGGGGCCAAATGTATATGCAAATACCGAACAGACTCGTTGGATGTTTATAACATAATTTTGGTTTTAGGAAAAAAATGACATCTGGTTCGCGATACCCAGATTATATGTAGTTAACTTCACTTTTCATGATTTCATAGTTAATTTCACTTTTTAAAATTTCGTAATATTCTGGAAGAAAGGCAGGCTGATGGCATAACATCAATTTTTTTTGTTTTGTTTTTGGCGGGGTTCAAAATGCGTTTACTGCTTTGAGTGGTGTGAGCACTAAAACAATACCTCCTCCTCTTCTAGGGAGACTCCCTTCCCGATACTACTTCCTGCATTACTTCGAGAGGGCCCAGAACGGCGTCATTGAAGTGGACCAGTTTTATTCACTCACGTCTGGGTCCACTATATTTGTAGCCAGCTTCCTGCTATAGGCTTGTGTCCTTAGGTCTCTATCTGTGCCGTGTTTGCGTTTATTGACCACAATTGGTTCCTGCGTCCAGGATTCATCGGAAGAATGCTATATCAATTTTTTTAGTACCGTCTTGTTCCCGCCTGTTATCGTCATGAGTCTGAGTTAGCGCCTCCTTACTCAAAAGTTCCTACTCTTCAGCCGCCCACTCCTGATCCCATGGTGCAATTTTAGGTGTAAGGGTATGTAGGGTACAACGTCAGGTATGACTTCACTATGCACTCTGGCACTGATTACTATATTCAAAATTTCATTAAAAGATTAAGTCCTCCATCCGTCGTTTTAATTCGTATTGTAGTTTTCAAAAAGTAAGGTCCGTAAAGTAGCCTCAGAAGCTTCTCTAAGAGAACTTTTTGCTTTCCATTACGATTTCTTTTTTTTTCATGATTTCAGAAGATGTTTATGCTCCCTTTCTTGAGAATTCGTCAGCTGTCTCCTCGCTAAAGAGATATCTCAATACGGTTCAGAGTGGTTCAAAATATATTTCTTGCTTCTTACCAATACCACTCGCCTCCCACTCTTAGTTGCAGCTATCGCGACATTATCTAGAAGCTTCGTAGAATCTGACAGATATAAAAGATCTGGACTAGTAAGCTCATAAGAAGTGTATTCAGACCTTTTTTATAGTTTTATTTTTTTAACTATCTCAGAAAAATCCTTTGTCAATAGAGCTTCCTGCCAAAGGTGTGGACGGGCCGGACCTACTGCTTTCGCTTTACAAAGTAAGCTTACACAAAGAACAATCATACACGACGGCCGCCATCCTATACTTTTATAAAAAAATAAATAAATAAATAAATTCCAAAACATTGCACTGTGATCAAACCATCGCAGAGATTCAGTCCTCTTGGCGATTACGATTGTGTTGCATATACCCATTTGATTTGCGACTTCGCTGCCATTGCCAAAGCAAATCATCATAAAACTCACTCATTGCTAAGTGCACCGAATAAATGGTTGACTGGTCGATTGACTGACTGGCTGACCGCAGCAAAGGAAATCTTAGGAGATAAACACTGCAGTATTTTTACGAACTGAAAAGAGAAATCGGCTTAAATTTATTGTTGCAGGCGCAGCAGCCGGAATACAAAATGACTGCGTGAGCAACAGAGTTTTAGAAGTAATGGAGCAAACAGAAATCATCTTTTCATGCATTTTTTGCACTGCTTAGTGCAGTTTAAGATTTGGAGTGTTGAATATTATAGATAAAATCTTTATTGCAACTTAACTGTATTGCATAGCCTAAATTGGTAGATGTAAAGCGGGAACTCTCTATTCTCTGGAATAAAATATTTAGATTTTTTTGTTGAGTGGCAAGTATCCCACTCCTTTGTATCAGCGCTGCTGAAGTAATTGAGTATGCTGGCATGCTGATCTAAGACTTTAAATTCTACCAGAAAGTTCGGTGGCTCACAGAAGGTTTCAAGACCGGGGCAATTTCCTGTGAGAACAAAGGCGGCGACCTGGGGCCTGATACCCAGAGGGTACTTAAATTATGAAGGGAACACTTCTCAAACCTGCTAAACAGTGACAGCTGCGCAGCCCCAGAGAAGGTGAAGATCCCGGTACCCCAATCGTTGATGACGGGACTGTTGTTCCCGCTAACGCAGCTAAAGAACAACAAAGCGGCGGGAGCCGACGGAGCTATTCAAACATGGCGGCGAGGAGCTGGTAGGGTGCATGCATCAGCTCCTATGCAAAATATGGTCGGATGAAGGCATGCCAGCCGATTGGGATTTAAGTGGGTTCTGCCCAATCCACAAGAAGGGTGATACTGCAAAATGTGCCAATTACCGCGGAATTAGTCTTTTAACTACCGCGTATAAGGTTATAGCGAGCGTATTGTGTGAAAAGCTGAAGCCCACCATCAACCAATTGATCGGACCTTATCGGGGTGGCTTTATAGCTGGAAAATCTACCATCGATCAGATATTCATAATGCGCCAAATCTTGGAAAACCCCAGGAAAGGGGGGTCGATTTCAAGCTGCATTCGACAGTATGAAAAGAAGTTGCCTATATGCCACTATGTCTCAATTTGATATCTCCACAAAACTCAATATCAGCAACGCCATCAGAGGTGGGAAGGGCCTCTCCGAGCCGTTTGATACCACACGAGGTTTCAGATAGGGTGACTTGTTTAACCTGATGTTGGAAAAGATCGTGCAAGCCGCAGAACTTTATTGCACAGGCACAATTTTTTATAAGAGCGTATAATTGTTGGCGTATGCCGATGATATCGACATCATGGGCCTTAACAACCGAGCTGTTAGTTCTACCTTTTCTAAACTGAGAAAGAAGCAAAGCGAATTGGTCAGGTGGTGAATGAGGGCAAAACGAAGTACCTCCTGTCATTGAGCAAACAGTCGGCGCACTTGCGCATCGGCATCTACGTCACTGTTGACAGTTATGATTTCGAGGTTGTAAAAGACTTCGTGTATTTAGGAACCATCATTAACACCCATAACAATGTCAGCCTTGAAATCCAACGTAGTATCTCTCTTGCCAACAACCGCTACTTTGGGCTAAGTAGTCAATTGAGTAGTAAAGTCCTCTCTCCACGAACAAAACCAACACTCTACAAGACTCTCATCATGGCCGTTCTAATGTATGGCGCAGAAACTTGGACGATGCCAGCGACGCTTGGAGTGTTTGAGAGAAAGATTCTGCGTAAGATTTTTGGACCTTTGCACGTTGGCAGCGGTGAGTATCGTAGGCGATGGAACGATGAGCTGTTTGAGCGTTACGACGACATAGACATAGCGCAGCGAATTAAGATCCAGCGGACCTGCTGGTTAGGCTATGTCACAAATATATGCAAACGCTCCGGCTCTGAAAGTATTGTATGCGGTACAAGCTTATGGCAGAGGAAGGTGTCCTCTGCTATGAAAAGGTTAGATGAAGAAGGACTTGACTTAACTCTGTGTTTCCTACTCGTGGCGGTTAGCTCGAGAAAAAAACGACTGGCGCGCTCTTTTAAACTCGGCCAAAATAGCTTAAGGGTTAATTTGTTTTTTAATCTGAAATGAACACATTTAAATAGTAAAGTTAGAACTGATTTTTTTGTGTGTGTAATTAAGGAGTAATGAAATGGTAATTTGGGTAACTACTTTATCAACATCTTCGACTCATTTTCTAGCACTTCTTCAATTTCCTTCAGTTGTCGTAGTTTTCTCTTCATTCATTTTTGTTTGTATGATTTTTCTTTATTATATGTTTTTTCTTTACATTTTGCTTTCTTTAAGTTACCACAGTAAAACACAAAAAATATCTTTTCTTTACATGTCTGCATTCACATTTTTTCCAAATAACTCTGGCCTTTTAATTGATTTCTTCACAATGCGAGTCGATATGCTCATATGTATGCGCACACACACATACGCATGTATGAATGTATGCAATTACTCGCACTTACTTTGATTCGTTCATTCTTCTTTATTTTCAAATTCAATTTTTGACATTTAACACGCCCCCAACTTCGACTAGGACTACAACAATAACAATCAAATAAATAATTGTACATATCCAAGTTTCTCAGCGCAAATGCGTTCATGATTTGTCGAAAATCTCGCTACAATCTTTGATTCGAATATTCAATTTACTGAAATCGGCAAATACTCGTACGAGTAGTTATAAAATTTCTTTAGAAGTCCAAAGACTGACTGGCTGTCTTACTGTATTTCTTAATGCGTTGAGTGCATCTCTCATTGCTACCTTTTATTTGTGTTTTTAATTTTTTATTATTTCTTTTTTTGAAGTTTTTTCTGCCTTCGCCAAATTTGCTTTGTCAGCATTGCGGCGTTTCTTTTACATCTGCGCATTTTACATTTACTGTTGTTGTATTGATTTGTATTAAATCCTATTTTTTGATGTTTGTTATGGAAGCCGCGCTTTGCAAATGCTCAGTTGAGTGAGTGAGTTATGGGCGTTGATTTTTGGGTGATATGCAGTTTTTTTTGAAGCGCCAAGCATTTTTTAGTTGCCTCACAAAGTCTATTGCCTGATAAAAGACACCGTTAAAAGAACTGAAGAATGAGCAGATTTTGCAATGTTATTTGTACTTCTGGATATTTTTACAACTATGCATATATGCGTACCTAAATATACGGGTATGTATGTATATATGCATATATAAAGGGTGGTTAAGTTTCAAGGGCCGGTGTTGATTTAGAATAAAATACAATTTTTTTTAGGAAATTATTATCATTTCTCTTAATTATGATAATATTGGTTGGCTGCCGCGGTCTCGGTGGCATACCTCCATCCGATGGTCCAAATTTTCGATGGCGCTGAGGCATAATTGTGGTTCTATGCCGAATTATCTCATCCTTTAGCTCTTGAATTGCTGCTGGCTTATCAACGTACACCTTTTCTTTCAAATAACCTCAAAGAAAGAAGTCCAACGGTGTCATTGACGTTTAGGTTGAAATTTAACCACCCTTTATATATACATACATTCAATTAGTAATACGGCCTAATGAAGCTTTTAATATCGATTTAAAGTTGCAATACGATCACTCTAATATTAAATACTTCCGGGATTTGTCTCCCTGATAATTTTGCTCTTAACAAACAAAACTGTCGCATTTAGGGATCGGAAAACTCGCACGTGATCGTCGAATCGTCCAATGCTCTCCTCAGAGAGTGATGCGGTGGCCCCATTGACTCATATTTCAGTGAAGCTTCTGCTGGAAACGCTATTTCGGTCAACGGTGAACACTATAGGGGCATGATGATGAATGATTTTTTGTAACCAGAAATTGAAAACATAGACTCAGACGATCTATGGCTTGAGCAGATTAGCGCTCCTTACCACACAGCTCATGCTACGATCGATCTTTTGCGCGCAAAGTTCAGTTATCGGAGCTAAGATTTGGCGCCATTAGACTTTTCTTGGCGGTTGTTGTGAATGACACTGCGTTCCATGAGATAGAGAATTTCTTCCCTTTCAAAAAAACCTATAATTCACTGCAATTAATTGATTTTTTGTTGATATTTTTAAATTTTTAACTGCATGTAGTTTAACTAATGCTTTCCTCACCAAATGTGCAAATTACTTTTGCATTGACAAGCAGCGAAGCATCAAAATATAAACTTTTAGATGTACCCAGTATATTTGCGAAAAATTGCATGTAAAGACGCTACAAATAGCTGATTTAAGGAGATGTAGAGAACACTCAATTGCAGGCGCGCTATAACGGAAATTCATGTGGTGCTGATTTCTTCGATACTCGTATAACAATTTTTTATATATATAACTTTATTGTTTAAAGTCGCTCTAGTAATTAAGGGTCTCTTAAAAGATTCTCTAGCCAAAAGTACATCACATCTATCGAACGCCTGCAAAACAAATTCCTGCGAAGCGTAGTAAACGCGCCATTATTATAAGGAACTAGCGGACCCTCTGCCTGCTTCGCTAGGCATATCAAAATTAGAAATGAATAATGAACACTCGATTTAAATTCACTCTATGTGTATTTATTCTTTTTTTACAATATAAAATTAATGTTAATTTTAAACTTAAACTAACGCAAAGCCTTTTCGTAAACTACATTTTTTGTTTCGCCCTGAGTTGTGGTGTAAATAAACAGAACTGATTGCTTTCCTACACGTGAACATGATACATATAATTGTCCGTGCGAGAAGCATGGATATTCTAAGTCAATTCCGCATAATTCCAGCGATTGTCCTTGTGCTTTGTTTATTGTCATTGCAAATGCAAGACGTATTGGAAATTGCAATCTTTTGAAGTCAAAAGCTAAATCTGGTGGAATCAGCGGAATAGGCGGAATCAATACGTATTCACCTTTGAATTTTCCTTTTAAAATTGTTGCTTTAATAAGATTATTCATGACCTTTTTGACTGCTTATCTTGTTCCGTTACACAATCGTGGCTGATTTAAATTTCTAAGTAAAGTATCAATTGATTTAAATGTTACAATCTCACCAGGCACATCATTTAAAATATTCGCATTCAATTGACCAACATCCTTATTTTTCGCAGCCAGTATTGCTCTTTCAGCTAAGCAATTGTGATTTTGATAATTTTGCGCAATATTTGGAAAAACACTTGAAACTAATTCTTGTTTTGTGTGTGTGAAATTACAAAAATTATCTGGCAAAGTGATTAAGCCAGTAGCAGCATCAATAGGTTTTTGTCGATTTCCTATCTTCAGAAGTTGTCTTGAAAATTCGTCAGCCGATGCATAATTTTGCAAATAAATTCGTAGATTCGTTTTCAAAGTCAAAGTTTTTACGTGCCTCCATAAATGGGATGTCTTTAAACATGCTTTTAATTCATCTACTGGTGTTGAACGGGGAATTACTGGCAAAGTATGACGAAAATCACCAGACAATAATATTACAGCACCACCAAATATTTCTTGATTATTACGTAATTCATCCGTACATTCATCCCACACAATTAATTTGCATTGTTGCAAAACTCTTCCCAATCCAGAATTTTTTGAAATGTTACATGTTGGATTTTCATTAATTTGCATGTTCAATGGTAATTTAAGTGCGGAATGCGCTGTACGGCCACCATCTAATAATGTACGAGCTATTCCAGACAATGCAAGCGCTAATGCCATATTGTTTTGTGATCTTAGACTTTCACCACAAAAAAATTACTCAAACCCATGAACAAAGTTATACTAATAGAAACCTGATCTTAATACTCGAGCTACCATCAAATTAACACATTTTATTTTTTAAAGGAACATTTATGGCGACTGTCGATCCATATTGATGGATTTCAAAAAATGTATGGATTCAACCGCTGAATAATTTCGTATATTTTAAATCCATCTAAACTTTTACATTTGCGCATTTATATACAATATATGTATTTAACATTTAATTTAAGTAAATGTTTCAATATTTGTCCAAAAAATTTGAACTTCGAAAAATACAGGCTTATGGTTATTAATGGAATCAAATATATTTAACGAATTTTTATTTTAACTAAATCATAAAACGTTCAAATGAAGCTCAAAATATTTTTCCAGTTTAAAATAAAAAAATAGTTAAAAAAAACTAAAAAACACGCTTTTATTGCCAATCGAACTAAAAAGTATAAAATAAATTATTATACAATATATTATTAAATTATAACAAAAATTAAGATACAAATAGAATAATTCAAATTCCAGTTAAAACCGTGGGATGCTTGATATAGTAAATATTACAATCATTCTATTGGCAACTACCTATGTAAAGTGAAGCAAAATGCATTCCACGCTTTTAACTCTAATTTGAATTACTCTATTTGTATCTTAAATTTTGTTATAATTCTGTTCTGAGGAAGTTGACTATGACTGATCGTTCGATTTGCTATTACTTCATTATAGGTCCCTTTGGCATTAAAATTTATTTTCTACTTTTTAGTTCAATTAGCAATAAAAGCGTGTTTTTTAGTTTTTTTAAACTATTTTTTATTATATATAAGATAGCGGCCTTAATCGTGATTTTGGCATATCAAATGTGACTGAAGTAGCGAAGCAGTTTGCTATAGCTCACAAATAGAGCAACGTACTATGTGAACTTTCATTTGAAGTGGTCAATTTATTCTTTGTTTACGAGTACAAGCCATTTAGTATCGACGCGTTACAGTATTTTCTGCAATGGAAAAAATCTAGGTTCGTGCAATGATTGAATCTTCTAGTTTTGGAAGGTTTAAAACCAGAGGAAATTTATGAACGGATGTTGAAAGTATATAAGGACTTTTCGCCATCAATTAGTACAGTAGAAAGATGGGTTGCTGAACTTAAATGAGGTCGTACAAGCCTTGAAGACGATCCACGTCAAGAGCGTCCAATAACAGCAACAACTCCAGAAATCATAGAAAAATAGAGGATATCGAATAGGAAAATCGTTGAGTGACTGAAAGAGATTTAGTAGAAGCCCTAAGGAATATTTTGACTGAAGTATTGGGTTTCAAAAGGCTGTGTGCACAATGGGTGCCGCATTCAGCATTTGCTAACAATGGAACAAAAACACATTCTAATGCGACTTTCACAGCAACATTTAGAGCGTTTTCGAAAAGATAAAGTGGATTTTGTGTATCCATTCATCACAATTCATGAGACTTGGGTCTATTACCATGATTCTAAATCAAAACAAGATACTAAGGAGTGGTGTGAACCAGATTCTTCGGCTCCGGAATGCGTTTCTGTCCAGAAATCGGTCAAGAAGTTGTTAGCATCAGTTTTTTAGGATGCGAAAGGAGTTTTGTTTGGGGATTACTTGCGAATTGGTAAAACAATAAATTCTGAATGTTATTGTAACCTTTTAGACCAGCTGTGGAAGAAAATTTGTGAAAAAAGACCCAGTTTGCAAAAGGAAAAAAATATTTTTCATCAGAGCAATGCACCGTGTCACAAGAGCATTTTGACAATAGCTAAAATCCATGAATTAAAGTTCGAATGGTTGGAGCATTCATCGAATTCAACAGACTTGGCCCCTAGCGACTTCCATCTGTTTTCAGAGGTAAAACAATTCATGCGTGCAAAGCGTTTTTCATCAAATGATGGGGTCATAACAGCTGTGGGAGCGTATTTTGCAGCCCTTGCAGATTCTCACTTCATTGATGGATTTCATAAATTGGAATCTGATTGGGGCAAGTGCATTGATGTTCAGGGAGACTACACTGAATAATAAAGTGTTTTTTTTTTATCGAACCGCAAAACGTGTGAACAACCATAAATTACACAGGCACACAAAAAAAAAAAAGTGTCATGTCCAAGACATTAGACTAGTGTATTCCGACGTATTTTTTCGCACTGAATCCGAATCCGAAGCCAGAATACTCAAATTGGCTCCCGTTTTTGAGATAATCTCAAAAAACTGAAAAAAAAAATAAATAACTGAAAAAAGAAATAAACATTTTTTTCAGATCCTACGGTAGTGCATTTCGATGTATTTTTTCCCGCTGAGTCCGAACCTGATGCAAAAATTTCCATATTGGCTAAAATTTTTGAGACAATCTCAAAGAACTGCTCAAAAAATCGAAAAAAGAGCAAAACCAAACGTAATAATTTTCTCGAGAAATTATGGTAGTGTTTTTCGACGTACTTTTTCCCGCTGATTACAAAAATGTTGCCAAACATATTTGCAAATGTAAAAAACCAAACGTAATTTTTTGAGACACTATTGTAGTGTAATTCGATGTGTTTTTTCCGCTGATTCTAAAACTAAAGCCAGAATTGGCGTATTGGGTCAAATTTTTGAGATAATTTAAAAAAACCGCTTAAACCTGGCGTATTTGCTCAAATTTTTGATATAGTCTCAAAAAATTGTTAAAAAAGTCAAAGTAATGAAAAAAATTTTTTTTTGTAGATTCTACGGTAGCCTGTTTTACGTATTTTTGTACTGGTTCCAAATATGAAACAAAAAATTAGGGTGTTCGTTAATGTTTTTGAGATATTCTCATAAATCTGCGCATAAAATCAAGTTGAAGGCAAAACAAAACAAATATTTTCTCGAGACACTATAGTAGTGTATCTCTATCTGTTTTATACCGCTGATTGCAGAATTATTTGCAATTCGATTTGAAGCCACAATTGTCAGGTTGAATCCATTTTTTGAGATAATCTTAGAATACTACTCAAAAAGGTGAATTTACAGCAAGTAATACCTTTTTAGATACTTATTATTCCATTGTAGAAATATTGACATTACTTTGAGGAGGTTTGATAAGGTGAACAAATTAATCATAAGCCGTTATCTCTAATTAGGGTCACATCGGGCAAAAATAGGCCCTGATTAGAAACGGATGAAAATCAGGCCACCCCATGCCCAAACCAGGCAAGAAACAATTAAGCTATTTCCTACCGGATGTTTGCCAGATCTAGCAATTTCTACACGAATAATGTATTTGTACTTTTTCTGCTGAGTTCGAATTAGAATTTATTAGCTGATTTATTAGCTCAATATGGTAATTTATTTTCAAATGTTTTTTCTATGGTATCGAACTCTCTTACATTCAAATGATCGATGCAGAGTTTGTCTTTTGCGTTTCTGCCCTCTTACAGCAATATCCCTCTTTAGCGACCAGCAGTAGTCTGCCATCATATTTTTATTCCACGTTCCTTGATATCTACGTTCCATTTCCTTAATATCTTGGTGGAATCTTTCTCCTTGCTCCTCGCTGTAATCCCCAAGATTTTCTGGGAAGTAATCTACGTGAGAATCTAAGAAATGTAACTTTAAGTTCATCAAGCAACCTAAGTTTTTGAAGTTCTTGACCAAATTTGCAACAATTTCTTTGTAATTTAAACTCCTATGGTTTCCTAAAAAGTTTTCAACTACATTTTTAAAACTAAGCCACGCATCTCTTTCTTTCTTATTCATTTTTGTTACTAAAATGTTATCTCTTAACATCTTCCTAATTTGTGGTCCATCTAATATTCCTTCCTTTAACTTTGCATCCGAAACTTTAGGAAAGATTTCTTCAATATACTGGAAACATCTTCCTTCTTTATTTAATGCCTTAATAAATTGCTTAACAAGTCCTAACTTTATATGCAGTGGAGGAAGAAGGATTTTAGAAGCATCGACCAAGGGTTTTTGTATAACATTCTTTGTTCCTGGCTTAAGTTTCTTTCTCTTAGGCCACTCTTTTTTTATGTAATGATTTGCCCGATCTCTACTGTCCCACTCGCATAAGAAACACGGCATTTTTGTAAATCCAGATTGCTGTCCTAGTATAATGGTTATGATTTTTAAGTCCCCACAGATTTGCCACTTATGATCTGAATACTTAATTTTATTTAGTATTATGTTTAACTTTCCATATCCTTCTTTAGTAACTCTTGAATATGCTACAGGTACCGAAGCAAATTTGTTTGTGTTATGCAGTAACACGGCCTTTAAACTTTTTGTTGAGGAATCAATAAATAACCTCCAATTCTCGCTTTTATAACATCCAGGTTTCAGTTCATTCATTAATCCATTTATATCTTGGCAATATACTAAAGAAATGTCTTTTTGAAAGATAAAATATTTTCGAAATTCTTTCTCCCTATTTCGATAGAAAGATGATTTTACTTTATTAGAAGCAAAGTTTTTGCTTTTCAACCATGAAGTTAGCAACTCAGAACCATCTTTGGGTAGACCTAAATCTCTGACCAAATCATTAACCTCTTCTTGATTAGCTGGAAGTAGTTCTTTTTTGATTGGAATATCATACGGCGTATAATCATCATCATCGGTGCTTTCATTTTCGCTTCCTTCTTCAGTATTATTTTCGCTTCCTTCATCAGTATCATCTTCGATTTCTTTCTCATCTGAATCGATTTCGGTACTGTTATTACCTTCAAATCCCGTAATCACATGTTCATCATTAGAACAGCACAGATCCATATTTTCATTACTCTCCTGATCAGATAAGAAAATTGGTTTCGTGACGCTTGAAACTTCTGCATACAAATAATTCGATTTTTTAGAATTGTTGATACCTTTTAAATCCGTCATACAAACATAACAATTTTCTTTATTAAGGGGTTTTCTCCAAATGCAAGGAACCTTAATTGTTTGCTTTGCTTTACCGTTTAACATTCTTTCGCAAAGATTACATATTTTTTTAGGAACCCAGTTAGTATCTTGATTTGTAATGTCTAAATTAAAACAAGTTTTATAAAGTTCCATAACATTTTTATTTACATTTCGCCGACTCTTTGGAATCTCATACTTGCTGCAAATATAACAAAAACTGTTTACGTCCTTATTACAACTGTGATTCAAATCTGATCGCTCAACAGATTCACCTGCTGATTCATGACTTGTCGCATTATTCCCTACAGTAGCCAAGTTTCCCACTACTGTAGAGCTGCAGTCGCTGGATGACGACGCCTGCGGGCCTGCATTTCCACCCTGACCAGCCGCCGATACTGTGCTTCCGAGACCCTGCATCGTAAAACACTTTTCACTTGTGCCTGCCATGACGGCGTCAGCCGTTTACCCAGGGACTCTGCCAGTATGGTTCCGTTGCCCACCGTCATCACGTGGAGGTGCCCTGGTTACAGATACAAGTAAAGAGAATTTTTATCCCAGAGGCACGAACTTGGCGCTTTTGGATACCTCGAGACAGGGTCGAAAGTCATTCATTTGTTCGACCATATGAAAATGGCGTCGTTGTTTTCCCAAGGAATTTGAGCCAATATGCAAATTTTTGCATCAGGTTCGGACTCAGCGGGAAAAAATACATCGAAATACACTACCGTAGGATCTGAAAAAAATGTTTATTTCTTTTTTCAGTTATTTATTTTTTTTCAGTTTTTTGAGATTATCTCAAAAACGGGAGCCAATTTGAGTATTCTGGCTTCGGATTCGGATTCAGCGGGAAAAAATGCATCGAAATACACTACCGTAGGATCTGAAAAAAAATTTTATTTCTTTTTTCAGTTTTTTAATTTTTTTTTCAGTTTTTTGAGATTATCTAAAAAACGGGAGCCAATTTGAGTATTCTGGCTTCGGATTCGGATTCAGTGCGAAAAAATACGTCGGAATACACTAGTCTAATGTCTTGGACATGACACTTTTTTTTTGTGTGCCTGTGTTATCTTTCAAATAAATCAATGTTCAAGCAATTTTATATATTCTTGCTACCAATTTAAAACGTATTTTGCTTTCAAAAGTAAAATCGAGCAACTCGACGCAACTTACTTCTACATTATAAAACTCAATTAATTGCAATCTACACCACTGTATTTTTTGCTTATTTGCATTTTTCGATACTATCGATTGCAAAGTTGCCAATCAGTTGTTAGATATTCACACACACACATCTACGCACATATGTATTTGTGAATTAGTTTTGTTTTATATTTTTTTAAGCAATTAAGTAAATGTGACTTGAATAATTTTATTGACTTAAATCGTTCATGCCCATACACTTCTATGGACATAAATGCGCCTGCAATATTTACGCTACATATACGTACTTACATGCATATTACATATATATTGCACATGGACATATGAATACAAAATATTTTGTGACATATGCGAACGAATAATTTACCTACATATATTGGCCTGCATGGGCACAGGTGTGACCAAGACTTAAAAAAAAATTATTCACAGTCATTAAAAAGTTCATATTTTAGTGCTTTGTGGTATCATATTTACATATTACCTAGTATTGCATGAATGTATGTATACGTACATATATGCCATTTAATCCTTGTGTACGAATTTTTTTATGTCAAATAAGCTACAGAGCTAAGCCTTTCAAATCGCTTGTTTTAGTTGCTTACATTTTTCACAGCTGGTGATATTTTAATGCGTTTTAATTCGCATTGAAAGGAGTTTGTATCGTTTATGTATCATAGTTAGATGACAAAAGTCAACAAAATATATGTATATGCATGTACATATGTATTAATTTTATGTGTCTCAAAGTTTCAAGAAGGAGCCACGGCACATTTTTCTTGCTGTCGGCAGATGTAATTAGAAGAACTTACGTTGGATAGATGAATGACTGGTCTACCGCATAGGATTCTGATGTCGAAGTTGTCAGTTAATCACCCAGGTACTTGATACAGACAGTATCAGCATTTCCGCATTTACATATTTTAGATGGAATCTAATAGGCCTAAGCACGAGTTGGCAAAATAAGTTTATTTAATATTAGTTAGTGCTTGATTATCATTCGGAAGTGCCCGCGCTGGAGTTTCCGGACATTAAACACCAAATGAAAACGTTTTTTCTAATAGCTGTGAATATGGAATAAAAGAAAAAGTTATTCCTAATAGCGGTCGCCCCTCAGCAGGCAATGGCAAAACTTCCGAATGTATTTCTGTCATAAAAAAGCTCCTCATAAAAATATCTGCCGTTCGGAGTCGGCTTACAATTATAGGTCCCTCCATTTGTGAAACAACATCAAGACGCAGGCCACAAATAGTAGGAGGAGCTCGGCAAAAAACAAAAACAGAGTGTAAGCGCTAATTATATATGTATATACACATAATTTTTGTGTTTTGGCAATTTATTTCACAGAATGTATTTTGCAAATTCATACGTAAATTTGTGCGCCCGTGAGTTGGCGTTGACAATACAAAAAGATGACAATTTAACAAAATATCGACTAACAGTAATTTGAAATGTTTTTCCCCGGTAGTTTACCAAATGCCTGCAAAAAGTTGTGCTTGCGAACAAATACAAATTTAAATACGCGCGTACGTATGTACACCGGCGTTGAAAATAATAGCATTAATTCAATTAAATTAGGATTAGGATAAATAATTCATAAAAATTTAAAAATGTTAATAATTAAAATTAACAAGATTTAGCCTTCTGTTTTGTTTATCTTTTTAATTATTTTTATGTTTTTATAAATTTCTACAACCAAAATCATATATCTCAAAGCTCCAGACAGTGTACAAAATACACAAAAATTTTAAAAATTACTGCAAAAAAAAAATAAACAGAAATTTCCAACTTTTTATTCAGAATTTATAGAAAAATTTTGGAAAAATAAAAAAAGAAAAAAAAACAAAATTTCCAACTTTTCATGCAGAATAGGTATATAGAAATGTTGGGAAAATTGAATAAATTAAAAAAAATAAACCGAAGTTTTCAACTTTTATTCAGAATTTATGTAAAAAATTTTGGAAAAATAAAAAAAAAATATAAAAAAGAAAACAAAACTTTTTAACTTTTTATTCAAAATTTATAGAAAAATTTTGGAAATATAAAAATAAAATAAAAAATAAACCAAACTTTCTAACTTTTTATTTAGAGCTTATAGAAAAATTTTGGCAAAAAACAATTAAAAAAAATAAACCCAAATTTCGAACTTTTATTCAGAATTTATAGAAAATTTTTGGAAAAATTAAAAAAGAAATAAACTAAAGATTACAATTTTTTTTCAGAATTTATAGAAAAATTTTGGAAAATCAAAAAAAAAAAAAAAATTTTTTAAATAAATCAAAATTTCCAATTTTTCTTCAGAATTTATAGAAAATTTTTGGAAAACTAAAAAACATTAAAAAACAATTTATAGAAAAATTTTGGAAAATTAAAAAAGTTTATAAAACGAAAACCAAAATTTCCAACTTTTTATTCAGAATTTATAGAAAAATTTTGGAAAATATTGTAAAAAAAGGGCGAAAAATAAACCAAAATATCGAACTTCATAAAAAAAATAAAGCAAAATTTCAAACTTTTTATTCAGAATAGTTTTATAGCCCCTTCAATACTAGTAAAATGTTGCAAGTGTAAGTTTCAAGTGGCTTAAAATTACAGTACATTTAAAAAATTTTTTTTTTTTTGTAGGAGGTGTTGAGCTTTTTTTTGTTATATAAAATACTCAGTGACTGGTAAATACATAAGAATTGCAAAGACCGGTTTTTCGGTAAAAAAAATCTTTATTTATTTCGAAACCTGGAAAGGGAGACAATAAATGAATATAAAATGTAAATATTTGAAATAGATGGACAGAGATTATCGCGATAATTTATAACATTCATTATTGTGCCAAACAAAGTTCGATTTTGCCAAATAATATCCATTTTTAAAATTGGTAAAAATCGAAAACACGTGCAGAGCTAGATTAACTCAAGACGGCGGAACTTTTACAAATGTCAACTAATGCCGCAAAAATTTTGGCATTTTATAAAAATTTATAAAAACCAAAAAAAATTAATCCTCCGTTGGGTAGCCTCCAGGCAGCTTCCTAAAATTTAATTTTCTATCGATTTATGGATATAACCTTTCTTAAAGGATCCTCGAACAGGACGAAAAAAGGAAAGGTCCGGGGGCCCTGCCGAAGGTTTTAAAAAAGGTGTCCAACAGAGGGTTAAACAACACACAATAAAACAAATTGTTACAACTGGGTAACTCGTCGCGCTGCTATTAATTTGTATGTGCATTTGTTTGGTCTCCATATGTATATGCACCATGCCAGCCAAATAATAACGAATGCTTAGCTGTATTTCAGCCATTTGACCAAATGAACACACCAACCAGGCAACCAACCAAGTAGCCAAGCGATTAGATAGCCGGCGAACGCTCGGCCTAACAATCTGGTCAGCGTGTTTACATACACGCCCCGGCCAAAGTTTAGTCTACGTACAAATACATACACATATAAATAAATGTACATACCTAAATGTGTGTATGTGAAGTCAATGCCAGGCCAGACCAGAGCGAACCAGACAGTATTATTTGCGTATACACAGGTGGACCTTTATTATCACTGCCATGCAGACAAAAAACGAAAATTTGCATACATACGCAGCCATGCCTACAAACACCCTTCAGGCAATCAAACACATACATCTGCACTATACTTTGCATAGATGTATGTGTGTTGGTGCGCACTTTAATTTTTTAATAGAGTCTCAATGGTTGTCTGTCCGCCTATTTGTCTCACGCAACTGTCTGTTTGGCCGCATATGCGCGTATATACATACATACGCACGTATAAATATGTCTGCATTAGACTATAAAACAATATTGAATACTAATATTTTTAATGGACTTGCACAAGTATTAGTTTCGCCTTTATGTAAGCGCATATGTCTATATTAACTATCGCTTATGTGTATGTGCATGTACATACACATGCATATGTATATGTATATGAGTGTGAAAGTTTTCATAAAGGTGCATGTGTATGCGCGCGACGACCTGATATGTTAATGGCGCGAACATTATGGCTGGCTATGGGCTATTATTTCACTACCCTTGGGAATAAATTATGTAGCTATTTTGACAGAGTTGCCAAATGAATTGCAAAATTCAATGAATCCTTTTGAACGAACGAATGAATGAATGAAAATGAGGTTTGCACCTCAACCTCATGGCCTTCTGTGTCTTCCACTCATCACAGTCGCTCTTCCAAACCCAGTTACTTTAATAAACTTAAGACTGGTGACAGAAACGACAGGAGCCGGTGGGCCTTATCGCAAGCCTAACGTCTCGTAACCTTAGTTCTTTACCTTCGATATTCTTTTTGATGGTGCATTGTCCCATAGCAAGGAAGGGTTCGGGCTCTATTAATAACGAGGCTGTAGCCTCTCTGGAATACATTTGCTACTTCGTTCCCAGTTATATCCCCATGTCGTGGAACCGCTCAACTCGAAGGTTTCTGTCTAAGTTGATCTCTGCCCATAGATAGTTGGCATACTGCATGTTCTAAATTTTTCCAAAAATTCGGATTAAAACGTTTGAAAAAAAGTCGCCAATTTTTTATAAATTTTGTACATAGCTTGAAACTTTGCGTTATATGGTTTTTGTTGTGATATAAACTATGGTTTTATAAAAAAATAATTGAAATTGAAAAATAAATAAATAGATAGTCAAAACTTGTCTATATATGGCTTATACTTTTTTTGACGCTAACTGTGTATTTGATTGGATATACTACGCTCCACCTCCACCAATGTTCTTTAGTTTAGGATAGGCTACTCAGGTTGATTGTCTAAAGCAAGACACTCGGTGACCCTAAGGCCGATTGTGATACCTGAATTTGATTTTCATTTCCTAACTAAATTTCCTAAGTCACTTCGATTGTTTTAAGTACCTCCAGTGAGACATTTTCCAAATTTCCGAGGTTTTCCAAGAGATAATCGCCGAGATATTCCGCACGGCTTCTTTGAAATGCAGGACACTCACAGAGGAGATGTTGTACCGACTCAATTTCTTCTTCATCTTCACAACCCCCGCAGAAGTCATTGTGGGGTACACCCATACCAAGTAGACATTTTGTCCTTTTAAAATGCATTTTTGGCCAGAGTGCTTTGGAGACACCACAGTTAGGCGCCAGAGACCGCCTTCTATTGGTTTCTGCGATTACGTTCAAGTCAATCGCAGTGTATAACTCGTTTAGAGTAATGCTTATGTCCGTTACCACTCCGATCTTTCCTTGCACAATCATCCACTCTTTCATTTCCTTCCACTCCAGATTGGCTGCGGACTCAACAAAGTGTGGTGTTTTGTTGTTGGATAAGCGATCTCCTGCATTCTTTAACACATTTGGAATTGATGCCCGCTGAGGCAAGTGCTTGAACGCCTTGAACGCCGCTTGACTATCAACAAAAATGGTAAGGTTTGCCAGAGGTAAACCTATTGGTCTTATCGTTCGTCCCGACTCTCTAACTTCTTCTAAATCTACGCCAGCTGTAATTTAGTTGAATAACATTCGAACGTGTCGGTGTTAAAATTCTGATTACTATCCTGACAAACTTCGGCGCGCTGGCCTATTTGACTCCACTATTTTGCTTTGAAGACAGATATTCCACTAGAATTCCCAATTAGAACGAATAGGATAGCCCCGTGGACTTAAACTTTAGGAATATGGCCAAGTTAACCGAAGACAGGTGATAAAGTTGGCAAGACACTATGCCACTCTGGAGCAGTCGAACAGTCTAATGGTTAATTCAGCCTAGACCGAACTAGTTCTGTTCACTAGAAAATATGTATAAGAGAGTAACACCAACCCTATCAAATGAATTTTGGCATAAGTCTGGACTCAAACCTTCATACAAGCAGTTGCTTCCTCTACACCCACACCGAAAGCCGACACCCTAGCCAGACACTTCTTAGACACATTTACAAGCGAAATGGATAATCAAAACATTAACATTAAATCTGATAACATAATAAACGTTCCGCAAATCAAAACAAGAAAGACCACCATAAGCGAAATTAAAAATCAAATAAGACAGCTAAGCGATAAAAAAGCTCCAGGATATGATTTAATAAATGGAAAAATCTTAAAAAAGTTACCTGAAACAGCATTGCAATTCATAAGAAATATATTCAATTGCATGTTAGAGACTAAATACTTCTCACGACTATGGAAAATTGCTCAAATTACCGCCATACCCAAACCAGGAAAAGATGCCACCAAAACCTCATATCGACCCATCAGCCTATTGCCAATTCTTTCAAAAGTGTTTGAAAAAATATTGTTCGACCGACTAGAACCAATTTTGACAGCAAAAAAAGTGATACCAAGCCATCAATTCGGATTTAGACGGCAACACTCAACAGTCCAACAAATCCACAGGGTTACTAACAAAATACTTAACGATATGAATGTCAAAAAATATTGTGTAGCTGTATACCTAGACATTGCAAAAGCGTTTGATAAAGTTTGACATAAAGGACTTTTGCATAAGCTCAAACGAATCTTTCCACAAAACTACTTTGAACTTTTGAAGAGCTACATAACTGATCGAAAATTTTATATAAGATATGAAGACGAATATTCCGGTATTCTACCAATGACAGCTAGAGTACCGCAAGGCAGTGTATTAGGTCCTCTCTTATATCTAATATACACCGCAGATGTGCCAAATCCGACAACAGATAATACAATGATAGCAACGTTCGCGGATGATACTGTATTAATGGCATCAAACAATGACGAAAAACTGGCGACCTTTACACTTCAAAAATTAATAAACAATATAGTAAATTGGTTTGACGAATGGGGTATAGAAGTTAATAAAGACAAAACTATACAAGTTATATATACAAACAAAAAGACATCAAAATATAATCTAACCTTAAAAAACAACAAAATAAAAATCTGCCCAGCAGCAAAATATCTTGGAATAACTATTGACGAAAAACTAACATGGAAGCAGCATATCATTAACAAAAGAAATCAAATCAAGAATAAGTACCGGTAATTAAGTTGGCTAATAGGACGAGCATCAAAACTATCACTTTATAATAAGGTGACTATATACAAAACAATTATTACTCCTATCTGGAAATACGGAATAGAAATATGGGGAACGGCTAAAAACACAAATATTCAGCTCAAACAGCGAACACAATCCAAAATATTACGAAATATAACAAATGCTGGTTGGTTTATTTCCAATGAAACCATACATCGTGACTTAAACGTAGACACTATCCAAGAAACAATCACAAAATGTAGCACTAAGCATATACAGCGACTGTCAGTCCACCAAAACGAAGAAATGCGTAAAATAGCACCGGCAGAAAATATCAAACGAAGATTAAAGCGACTCACAGCGACTGATCTAACTATAAGATTTACAGTGTAATCACAAAAAACAATAATAATAATAACAGATTCTTCTTACATTGGTAAAAGAACATAATAGACCCTGATTGTACAAAAATTACATATTGTTAATATATAACAGACTGTAATAAATAAAGGGGAGGAATAAAAAAAAAAAAAAAAACCTTTCTTGGAAAAGGAACAGCGAAGAAAGGATGAAGAAAGTTGTACAATGCCCTCCTTATTTTTAAGAGGGCATTTGGCAAAAAATGGTACCGGAAACCGTATATCAACCACTAACCATACGATCATCAACCCATTTTGACTTATGGAACTTTCGTGTGGTGGGGCATAATTCTACCTAAAGAATTTCATAGAAGTCCAAAGATAAGGTTGGGTAGGAATAACGGGTGCGCTTAAATTCCTGCGACACTATCTATTGAATGCAGTAGCTCGTGAAACAAACTGGCTCGGAGTTGATGCTGGTGTAACTTTTTATAGTTTGCTCTCCTTCTTGATGCATACAATTGCGATCGTTACTAGGGTCCAAAAACGCAATAAGGTTGTCAAGTCGCAAGATGTTATCCTTGGAGTAAAGATAAAGAAACGTTGCTGTCAAAATATTGCACTCAGGACAGCGACGGGATGTCGGTCTTCTATCCAAGATTTTCACATTGAGGCTTGTAAAGAACATAACGGCATGTTGAGCATGCAATTCGTGTTAGCTTACTATCGTAAGAATTACCTCAACAACGTGGCTGAGACATCTTCTAAGCCCGACAGTAAGAATCTCCATCGATTGACTGAAGAGATCTGCTTGAACCTTGCAGTATACTCGTATATGCAAGCTATCAGCGATCTTCATCGGCAATTATTCACTACCTTTATGCACTCTCGCTTTCCGAATACTATTATTGGAGTCCAAACATCAGCCATAGTAGACGAAGGGCTTCAGCTACCTCGCTAAAGGGTTAAACTCATACTCATTCAGACATACGTAACTTATGCTCGTAAGGTGAGGCTCCACGTAACAATTGCATCTCCACATGTTAAACCTACTCGTTTAACGCAACGTTACCCTCCGGTCCTGTCGAAATAGCCTGTTTCCTGGGCCTGCCGTTGGATGAAGTAGGTGACGATCCCATAGAACTTCTCTGCGTTAGGTAGAGCTTTGTAAATGAAATTTTGTTTTCGATCGCAAAGCAGCGAGCCCAACGGCATGGCTGTTGGAGTAGATATTTGCCTCCCTTACAGTAATTGCAGAAGTACGCAACCAATCCACTGCTACTTTAAGGGGTCCCAATGGTCTAGATCTCGAAAATTTATGGTATTTTCATGAATGCTGTATGATGTATGTTGACCAGCAAAGAAAGGAACCTATTAGCAGAAAGTTCATAAAATGAACGTTCTTTATCTGTTTAAAAACTCCGGCTTGGATTGGCTTTTGTTGAAGAGAAAAGAATCATTTGGGCTAAGAAGCCTACAGATCTGGCCAAAGTTTGATGAAAGAGGCCTTAATCTCACTAAACTTGTGCATATTTAGTAATAAAAGGATATCTCCGATATTAATAAATATTTCAGTGAATGTTTAGCATCATCCAGTTAATAGTCAATCGGAATTTCTGTGTAAAAGAAATGCATGCAAAGCGCCAGCTACTGAAAGCTAGATTATGTTTTTAAATATAAATAATTTAATTAAGGAACATTTTGGCATACCTATGTACAAATAAGCTAAACGCCGTTGTCTTGTATTTGGTGTAACAATGAACTCAACCAGCAATTATTTGAGTTTTCTAACTGGATAACCCTAACTAAGGGTAAATTTACAATTTTCATTGATTGCATTATTTTAGTGTCACATATCTTCATCACAATCGAGTTTCTTATAAAAAACTATATATGAAAAAATGTATCGGTGATTTTTCTACCAAAATTTACTCCTTAGAAAGATAAAGTTTTCCTTGAATGGATTTCGACGAACATTGGCAACTCCCTTTATAGTTGCTATATTAGAGTTTACAGTCGCTATATTAAAGCTTTCGTTATTATTAAAATATAATATTTTCAATAGCGCATTTCTTTAAACAAGTATTGTTAATTTGAACGCACAGAATTTAAAATTTTAATTTTGTGAAAAATTAACCCACATAAATTTAAACAATTTTTTTTATTAAATTAAGTGTAAATAGTTTTAATCCAGGTTCATGATAACTTAATTTTAGTTAGATATATTTATTAAATATATAAAATTCAAAACATTTAATTGCATTTACACAATTTTTTTAATTCCTTCTTTCAGACCTTAATCGCTTGGAAAAATCGCCACTTCTCGCCAACGGCTACAATCCCCCGCCCATCAATCACATGGCATTCATGCAAATGAATCACCATCCCGGCACAGCGTTGATGTCCCCTGGCATGCCGCCGCACGGCCTGCACGCTCGTCCCGACAGCCAAATGTTGAAAGCTGCCGCACAAGGTGGTATGTCCGCGGCAAATATGGATGCGTTGGCGCGATCCGGTATTTGGGAGAATTGTCGTGCGGCCTATGAGGACATAGTGAAGCACTTGGAACGGTAAGAACATTTGTCATTTCACTATTTATTTCGTAAGTTAAAATAAGTTGGAAAAATGTTTAAATGGCGGATGATTGGATGTAAAAATCGAGATTATTTGAGTTTCATTTTGCTAAACATGAGACCCTTTTGCAAAGTTTTCTTCTTAAACAACACAAATAATACTTCATTTTAGAACTCCCGTGTGTTTTCTTTTTTTTCAGCCTTCGCGAGGAACGCACCGATGAACGTCAGCAAATGAATAGCGGCGGTGGCAGTGAGCCAAAGATACGCGATTTAAGTTCACGAAATTGTAAGTCCTTGCGCACGACGGAGCGATGCTTAACTGTTGCTATAAGATACACTAGTTAACATCAAATAACTTTCATAATTGTATCTCTTCCTCCTTTGTGCATAGCTGGCTCCCCGAACCGCCAAAGCCCCGTACTGAATCTCTCCAAGTCCGGCGGCAATACGGATCAAGGCAGCAATTGTGATGACCGCAGTGAACGTAGCGAAATGCATTCGCCGGTACACTCGGTGCACGAGGGCAGCGTCGGAGGTGGCAGTCAGGGTGTGATTGGCGTGGAGGACGACGATGACGAAAATCTGAGTGATGATAATGCGTCAGAAGTCGATGAACGCTGCGCCAAAGATGACGAAGGTGAGTGCACTTTGTGTTTGATCAATAAAGCACTGAGCGCGAGGGGTGTATGTGGTTTGGGGTGTGAAATCAGAAAGACATGCATTCATGCAAAACAACTACAACATACAATAACAAGAGAAATAGCAACAACACAAAAGCTGATTGCAACACACTGACTAATGTTTTTTCAACGCATTCTTTCACTGCTTCTTCTTCTTCGTCTTTATTTGTTTGCTTTTGTTTGTCCAGACTTGAGTGATACTGAGCGTGATAATATAACGTCGACGGCGTCGTCACAACGTCATCCACTTCATCATCACCACCACCACCACCACCACCAGCTGCATCATGGCGCCAGCAATGCAGTAGGCATAGGCGAACGTGGCGTACCAGGCGGGCCAGGTGGCGGTGTTGGTGTCGGCGGCCTTGGTGTTACCGCTGCCGCTGTCGCTGCCGTCGGTCTTAACGAACGCGACGTTGTCAACTCGCATGCGACACTACAACAGTCTCCCGTTTCCACACATAATGCTGCTGCCGTCGCAGCGCTGCAACATCATCATCAACGCGCACTCAACTATTCACAGCTAGCTGCGGCGGCTGCCGTCGCTGGCGGTGCGGCTGGTGGCCCAGGTGCGAATGCTGCGCTCACTAACGGCCCTGGCTCGGGTGGTGCACTCGCCGGCACTGAAGCTTTGCTGGCTGCCAACGATGCCACCGCAGCGGCAGCATTGGCTGGCGGATTGGCGCTTGGGCCACTCGCCATGGATCCGCATGGTGCACCCTCTTCCACGGAGACGCTGCTGCGCAATATACAAAGTTTACTGAAGGTGGCTGCGGACAATGCGCGTCAACAGGAACGACAAATCAGCTACGAAAAAGGTGAGAAGCATTTGAATGACTGTAGTGAAAGCAAAAAATAGAGTAGAGACTTGTCGGTTGTGTCAGTAGACGGACAGCAGCCTATTAGGCAGGTTACTTAGAGAAAACGCTTTTAACCCTTTCTTTTAATTTTTGTTTTTTGGCAGCTACATTACTTTTGCGCTGCTACTTTGATCTTTGCGCTTTGTTCATAAATCTCTAATCAACTTTCTTTGCCTTTGTTTTTCGTTTACTTTTCATGCCGTTTTTCTCTGCAGCGGAGCTTAAGATGGACGTTTTGCGCGAACGCGAAGTCAAAGATTCATTAGATCGGCAATTAGCTGATGAACGGAAACTCAGAGGTGAGCTACAACAATTACAACAAATATTTTTTAGCAAATGCGTTTTTAAGCTGGAAAAGAGTTATTTCTGTTTAAACGCAACTGCAGTTGCATGCCTCAAATGCTTTTAAACAGCAAATATATGGATGCAGATATGTAGGTGAGAGTCTGTAATGTCAGATCGGTTACACTGACAACATTTTGTGTGGCAACTAATTTCCATTTTATGTTAATTTGAGGTTAAATGAAGTCATTTCAAGATTGTGGGTGCCTTTTTAATAAAAACAGAAAATACACTTCCGTAGAGGAACAGACAAATAATTATAATGGCATGGATAATAAAAAAAGTATAAAATAACTAAGTTCGATTTAAACACAACAGAAGAGCTTTTTAAATATATGCATGTGTGTATGTGTGTATGTATGCATGTATTTACAAAGTGGGTTCCAAAGTAATCATGACTTTCTAAAATGGGGTCTTTGGTATTATCGTTTATTGGAAAAGAAGATCACTTACGAGGGTCGTTTGAAATGTCCTATACTAAAAACTATTTCATAGTTTAGGACAAACCTTTTTTAATTTTTTGACATAGTCTCTCTTTAGGCTTATACACAGATTATCCAACCCTTTTCTAGTTTGCTGATCCCTTCCGAATAATAGGGTTTGTCTGAAAAGTAGCCATTGGTTTCTGAAATCACCTCCTCGCTTGAATGAAATCGTGTTCGCGCCAGTCATTTCTTCAAATTGAGAATCAAATAGTAATCCGAGGGACCTGGGGGAGACAAGTCTGGAGAATAGAGAGGACTAGAAACGAGTTGGCACCCTATTTCCATTAATTTTGCGACCACAAGCGCTGAAGCGTGAAAGATAGAATAGAGGCATAAACAGAGATCACTAGTCCTGTGAGAATTTTTTCAGATTCTTTGGGAAATCTGAAAATATACTTCAATTTGAGAGAACGAATTTTACTCATTCTTACGACATTCGAACCCAAAATTCGTAGCAAATCGGGTGCTCTATGAATACAATAGTGGTCATATGCTGATCTCATAGATTGTATATAGGTATATATATAATTAGCCTACAAAGGAACCTACAGTGTTCGGACGGCAGATATTTTTTATGAGGAGCTTTTTCATGGCAGAATTACTCCCGGAGGTTTGTCATTGCCTGTCAAGGGGCGAACGCTATTTGAAAAAACTTGATTCTGGAATTCATTTAAGTATAAGCTTACTCCGCCTTGCAACGTATTTAAACTTCATCTTACATTCTGAAATACTCTTTGAGGTTTGCTTTGCGTTCTCCAGGGCCTTCAGTGCAGCCTGACTGCCACTAAAGACTCCAATCTGTTTCCCACTTCATCTTTTCTTAATTATCACATCTGCAATGATACTTATTACTATCGTTTAATCACCTTTCGGTTCCAGAACCAATTCCATTCTTGGACCCACTGATAAAGAAAACATCCGTAAAATTTTCTTGGAATACTTTCTTGACATCAAATATCCTTCCAAATAAAACTATGAGCATAAGATCGTCCTTAGGTACCAAACACAGTGGACACTGCTCATATAGCATCTTAAAGATGTCTCTGTGTGCCGAAGACCGGCCTTTGTGCCAGAAACCATATTTATGGAGTCTACACATGGCTTTTATTGCATCCTGCTGTATTTTAAGATCCAAGGGGAGAAAGTCAAGCATAGCACTTAGGGTATCGCCGAAGGTTGTACTCATGGCACCCGTTATGCATAAACATACACTTCTTTGCAGTTTGTATATGTAGTTCCTGACTTGTGGACTGTGGTCCGTCGCCTCCAAATCACAGAGCTATAAGTGATGATTGGTCTGATAAGTGTTGTGTATATCCAGAGTACCATAGCAGGTTTTAGACCCCAGGTGTTGCTAAAAGTTCTACATCATTATTGAAAAATCTTTAATGTGTCACACCTTCCATTGCTGAAAGTCTAAGTCCATCCAATATCCGTTTTCTCGTGGACAAGACTAAGTTACTTTTATTCAGATTGACGGAAAGACCTTGTCTCACTTGCATCACTCATAGATTTTATTTAGAATTATCTGCACTTTCATATTAAACCTTCATGAATAATGATGATATTTACTATTTCGAATAAACTAATAAGACCATATATTGGAAAAGTGAATCTCTTTTAGTGTCAAACAAGAAATCACATACATAGGACATCCTCTACTTCACATTTGAACGAATTGATGCGTAGTTATTATGCTTTAGGATTTTTTCCTCTCTCTTATTCTGCTTTATTATCAGTTGGAACTGAGATCAAAAACCTTCGGCGGTTATCTCTATCCTTTGAAAAGTTACTGACAGTTTAAAGAAGACATTCGACTCGAATTTACTGAAGATTCGACAAAATCAACTAATGAATTGACTTAGTTTTTGCTTGCATTTTTTTTTTTCATTTAGAAGGACGTTTCTTCCTTCTATTACTTTTCTTGTCATCTTACTCGGATAGCCAAGTTAATAAGGGCCGGACAACTTCGAAGTTGTAGCTGCCAACAGTGAAGTCTGTCCTGAAACTTGCACGAAGAGACCCCGCGTGGCATTTTTGCTATTATCACCAATACTTGGTCGAGCAGTGGGACGTATATGAGTATATTTCTACTGATTCTATGTTCAAGAAAGCCTGTAATGACACCATTTAATAGTATTGAATAAACTTTCCATGCTTATCTAAAATATGCCGGTTACTTATTAATCAACCCTTGTATGAAAATATGTAAATATTTTTCTCTCTTATTGAATCCCTTCGAACAGCTTCTTAAAGAAGCCCCGGTAAGTAGTTGTCACAATTAGTTAATAAATTTTGCAGCATTGAATTGCAAACAATTACCTGCTGTAAAACAGCTACAAACGCTCGGCAACGTTTCCCTACATAATCACCAGCAAAGATACCCTGCAGGGAAAATGTAAGTTAGTGAAAGCAGTCAATTGTTCTTGTGTTTCTTGTTGCCCTTGTCCAGTCATTAACGAAATATTTTAAATCATATCGCGAGTAATGATATTTGCCTTTAGAATTTGATAGTGCACATGTTGGTAAGATAGTGAGCTATAATAGTTTTATGAGGTATAAACATACTCGCGAGCGGCCAATCTTTCTCGATAGCTTTTTTGTTACTTTCACATGAAAATTTTCCGAGCAAAGAGATAGCGATCAGAGAAGTGGCGAATAGAAGAGACCTTAAGTAATTATGTAACTTTTGAATTGTAACCAAGTCTATAAGGAAGAAGATTCCGTAAAAGCATTTATTAAAAACTACTACCGAAATTCTGAGTCATTGGTCGCAACTTTAAAAGGTGAACGGAGAATCACACGCCGTTAAAGGAATTGGGTAAAGGTTGTGTGGAATGTTGCGTAAAGATCTTGAAGGGGAGCTATTTGAATCTTTGAAGCGAAGCTTGGTTCGAGGAGCTCAGGAGCAATATTGAATGCGAATCTAAAGTTATTCTGAAATGTGTGTAAGAAGGGTGGAATATTAGCTCCAGACCGTGTAATCTTGGATAGAATAAAAAACGTCTTAGAATTAGCGCAAAATAGGCCAAAACCATCTTTATATCTATCGAAAAAATTGAAATTGGGGACTTTTATATATCAACCGTTCCCGCATTCAAATACATGGGAATAATCATTTCAAAGCACACCTCGAGTACGCCAACAAAAAAACATCCACCACTGTTATAGCGCTGTCGAGGCTGATGCTAAACGTACGAGGACCAAAACAAAATCACCGTCAGCCTCTGGCTAAAGTCGTGAAAAGCCAAATTTTGTAGGGTGCACCTATTTGGGCGAACAAAACGCATCATGTATCATATTTTTTATTACTACCTATCGGTTGTGTGCATTACACGTATGTAGCGCATTCAAAATGGTATCCGACGATGAAACTTTAGTAATATCTGGTAGCTACCCGCTAGACGTACTAGCAATGGAAGTTACCCAAATAGCGAGAACACAGAGCTCATCTTCTCTTGCGGGGTTACGAGAAAACTGCAATGAGATGTGGCAAACGATTTTTGATAATTCCAGAAAAGAGCGTTGTACGCATAAATCCATTCCCAGTCTGAAGCTTTGGCTAACGAGACCACATGGGGAAGTGGCCTTGCACCTGACCTAGTTCTTAGTGAGTCATGGCTGCTTCAAAGCATACTTATACAGGTTCAACCACGACGACAATCCCTATTGCGACTACTACGACGGAAAGATGTTCACCACACATTTTTCACATGCTCGCGCTTCCATTGTCCAAAGGAAAAACTCCATAGAGTCTTTGGAGAGATTCCTTCGTCGGAAATATTCATGCAACATATGAAAGAGATGAGGCGTATAGAAAGACCAAAGCACAGCAGAGGCGGTTAATCGCCTTTCCTTTCCGGAATGCAATACTTCACGGCAGTCCCGCGGCGAGAGGTGATTGAAATAAACAGGCTTAACCTGGTTTCAGTAGTTGACTTCAGGGAAGCGAACGACCACAACGCCTATGAAATAATAACACGAAAAAAGTGTTCATGATGTTTACGAATTCCATACCTAAATCTAGCAAGCCCTGCAGGTCTACAAAAATTTATATCAGCCTGATATTTCAATTATTCTGTTTTTTATATGAACACAAATTTTGTTCATTCCTTTTGAAATCACTTTTCTTCTTCTTACGTAAAAAGGAATGTTTGTCTATATGTCATCGATGAACTCAAAAACTACTAGAGCGATTATTATAAAAATTGGTATATATATGTATGTTTCCACGAAGAAGGTTTGTAGATTATGCTCACTGATGCCACTCGCCACCAGGTGGCGCTGCAGAGTAGCAACTTCGCGTAGCAACGCGCGCCGGGTACAGCTAGTAGTATATAAAAAACTTGTAATAAAGTAGAGAACACTGGGGCCTATTTATCGAATTTAGTACACTATTTGAGCGTCGATGTGTAAAATTCAACGGATGTTTACAAGGCAGACTTTAAATCCGCAGACATGCACAGTATTTCACCGTCTGCTAGAGATACGAAGCGATTTCACCACATTGGGAACTAGAGCGAGGGCTTGAGCCATAAGAGCATAAGACGGCCCATTTACACCCTCATGAAGATTGCCAAAAACTTAAACTTAACTAACCTACACGAAAAAAGAGGCTTGCGAACTGGTCATAGTTCCAAATTCGCTAGAAACCCACCAATTCGGCACTTGTATATTTCCCTATAGGGTACATATAACAGTAGGTATGTAAATACTTACAAATACTGCTATGTACGGGTATGCAAATATTGATGACGCTTCAACTGATTAATATTAAATTCCTTCCATGGTCACTACAAGGAGACAAATCAGCGCAAATCAAGCGAATCTTAATTTGAATTGACTTAAATAGCGATGACACCTGATATGATTAAGTAGATGGACAAACAAAAGGCGGTCATGAAAAGAATAAAAATGAAATATGAAAATAAATTAAAAATAAAATTAAAGTCAGTTTGGACAGCGCGTCAGGGCGACTTCACTGCACAGACGCACGAAGTAACAAATCCAGACTGAATGCCAGAGATGCAGAGCGCAGTGGAAGAAACAGTCCAGTTGAAATGTGCGTGAATTGTGCTTTTGCTGAATATTTCTTTGAATTGTTATTGTTGTTCTTTTTCTTTCTACAGAAATCACAATCCGAACGAATTTAATATCATTTCATTAGTCAATTACAGTTGAATGAATTTTTACGATTCGCGCATGGAGTTTCAATTCGTGTGTTGGAGAGGAAGTGAATATGGGAAAAATATTTGTTCAAGTTTGTTTGGAGTTATTTTGAATTTTTATGGCTTTCGGTCGCAATTGATTTTAGCTTTGCAACCATTTCTTTCAATTTGTGTGCATTTATTTGCCGCCGCAAATGTCTCCTTATATCCACTTCTACATTTATTGAATTTCTGCATAACATTTGCGCTGGTCCCCAATTCTTTTCGCCCATTCTTTGGGGATCTCTTTAGCGTCGTTCTTATCATTAAATCTGCCGCAAATAGCTAAAAGCCGGCAAAGCAAAAAGAAAACAAAAAAAATTGTACATAAGTAACAAACATATGCAACATATGTTGTGGTTTTCGTATGATTATTCTACGTCCACACACACATCCATATGTATGTGATGTGCCTTGGAGCGAGGTGTAGCGACGCGGCGGGCTCCTTCAAATTGGGTCCAAACAATTCGCCGCTGACAAGTAAACATACAAATTGCATGCAACAAAACATCTAATTGCAGCTAATAATAACAACTTCAGCAATGCAACTGAGTAGGCAACCAAAACCAACCAGCTAGACGAGCAGAGTTTTTCATCTTTTGCCATTGCATGCCATGCGTCCATTCATTCTTTGAGAAATTCAATAGCAATGGCAATGCACAAGAAACATGGAAAAAAGCAGAAAAAAAACAGGAAAGTTAGAAATTATAAAAGCTCTAAGGCGAGCAGTTAGAGGAGTGAGAAAATGCCAAAGGGTGCTTTAAAATGGACTCAACAATTTGCTGATGTGACACAAGCCAAAACGCCATTCATGGTCCATTGAAGGTTACGTTTGTTTCGAAATGAAGTTGGAGAAGAAGAAACGTTTAAAAATTATTTAAAACTGCTGAAGAAATTTTAAGCCAGTGATTGCAACCTTAAAAGCGCTTACTCCAACCTTTCGATCTAATAATCCTGGCTGTGTTTGCTATAATAAAATATAAAAATAAATAAATAATTGACGCGTATACTTCTGTTAAGTGTTTGGCCAAGCTCCTTTCACAAATTAAGTCACTTTATCCTTTTATAATATTCGCATTATTTTTCAAGCTAAACTTTTTTCGTTAATTTTTTATAAAAAATATAAATCTTTTTAATACGAAAATCTTATAGATCAAAGTTTCTAGCTTCACCAAAATTTGAAAAAAATTAGAAAAAATAGAAATTAAAAAAAAATATTTTTACACTATTCTCGTTTTATTTTTCATGCCACATTTTTGTTTCTAAATTAAATATTTTTAATACGAAAATCTTATAAATCAAAGTTACATTTTTTTCGTACATTTTTTATAAAAAATATAAATATTTTTAATACGAAAATCTTATAAATCAAAGGTTCAAGCTTCACCAAAATTTGAAAGATTAAAAAAAAATGTCGTAAAAATTTAAAACTTCTCAAACAATTTCTTAAACAGAACCTTTAAAAACTTGTTGGTGACGCAGTTCTTTAGCTTCAGCTGAATAAAATACAATTTTTTTAGGAAACTATTGTCATTTCTCTTTATTATGATAATACTGGTATAGCTCAATTACGCATGAAACAAAATATCGGCCAAATAGCCGCCGCGGACTCGGCGGCACACCTCCATCCGATGGTCCAAATTTTCGATGACGCTGAGGCATAATTGAGGTTCTATGCCGTTAATGTGCTGAATTATCTTATCCTTTAGCTCTTGAATTGTTGCTGGTTTATCGACGTACACATTTTCTTTCAAATAACCCCAAAGAAAGAAGTCCAACGGTGTCAAATCACATGATTTTGGCGTCCAATTGACATCGCCGCGACGTGAAATTATTCGGCCATCAAATTTTCGCGCAAAAGAGCCATTGTTTCGTTAGCTGTGTGACAAGTGGCACCGTCCTGTTGAAACCACATATCGTCCACATCCATATCTTCCAATTCGGGCCATAAAAAGTTCGTTATCATCTCACGATAGCGAACACTATTCACAGAAACTGCCTGACCGTCCTCATTTTGGAAAAAATACGGCCCAATGATGCCGTCGGCCCATAAACCGCACCAAACAGTCACTCTTTGTGGGTGCATTGGTTTTTCGGCAATCACTCTTGGATTATTATTCGCCAAAATGCGGCAATTCTGCTTTTTGACGAATCCACTGAGGTGAAAATGGACGAAAAAATCACGAAGTGCGCGATATGCATTTTGATTTGACCGCCCGTTTTCATAATAAGCCTGAATAATTTTAACGCTTTATTCGATTTTGTGTTTTTCCATAGTTCAAATTAGGTTAGTCTGAAATTGTAAAATGTCAAATGAAATACAGAAAAAAACTTGACTTTAGGTGTGGTTCAACTTCAACATCGGCCCTTAAAATTTAACCAACTTTAGCACAATAAGGAGTCGAGATTGAAATCATTCAAAAACCTCGTAGATTTTTGACAATTTTCTGTCATACGAAGTTGAGAATTTTCTTTCACCCTTTTCTCATCTCTATTTTCGTAAATTTAATATATTAGAAACCTTGAAACTTTTATGTGTATGGTTTTTGTTATACCATGAACTATATTAAAAACAAAAATGAACAAAAAAAATTAAGATAGAAAATATTGTGTGAATAGTGTACAAAATTTTCTTTTAACTATTGTATTTTATCGGGACAACTAGCAAATACAGAAATCTGCCGATATTAAGTCCATTCTACTGCACTCGCGATCCCTTTTTAGACCTCAGCCTGATTCGAGCGAAGGGCAGACGTACAGAAAGTGGTCCGTCGTCTCATTCCCCTCACACACATGCTGGGCGGAGTGCACTGTCTGAGATGCCTACCTCTTCCACGTGCTTCGCCATAGAAAGTGGCCCATCATCAGTCCAACCAACTGCCTACAGCCCCTTCTGCTTAATGACAAGAATATCTGCGGCAGTCGGTCGGTTATGGCTGGTAACATCAGTGTAAAAAGATCAGCTGACTTATTGATGTGAGCACAAGTGTTCGTATGTATGGAAAGGTTATTAATATTTCAATTCAAATTACATAATTCACAGCAATTCAGAAGCTCTTGCATTATATCACAAGTGCCGAGTATTATTTTATTGTTAGGTCCCTATTGAAACCCCCCTTTATTTACATAAGTTCATGTATAATTGAAGTTCATTGTATAATTTTCATACCCAATGCATAATCACTTAAGGTTTTTCCAGCTTAACCCATGTCGGTGTGTTTTAAAAGGTAGCAAGGCAGATATGCACCTTCACAAAACATATATTTCGTCTTTCGATGACAATTCAACTGCCACTATAGGCTAATGCGCTTCAAAGGCGTTTATAGCTATAAAATAACTTAATAATGAGTTACTTGGCGTACATTATGACCAACCTCTAAGCGCAGTGGTGCCATAAAATAGCTACTCATAAAAGCGATCTACCGTGAAAGAGCTGTAAAAAATCAGGGGCTCCCATTTATGGCAAAAAATGAAGATGCACCACATTGAATTTGCCACCCATCCTATTCGAACGCACATGTGGAGTGGTTGAATCTGAGCAAGTTCGTGCACTTAGCTGTCGCACTAAGTCCGAACCCATGAATATCCGTCCACTTCTGTGGATTGCAAAATATCCGCGATGGGTTTAAGGTTTTTAGGACTCTGAGCTTTGCCTCTAATTCAATAATGATGTGGCCCTTTTCTAGCTCCATGGCTGTAGAGAACTTTTCTCTGTTTATAGTGATAAGCTCTCTCAATATCTTTCTGTTCCATTGCGGCCTCTTAAATTTGGTTTTGTTGCAGAACTATCCGAAATTGTATGCCCCTCCACTAAAAGTCTTCAAAAATCTAGTGAAGATGATGAATTATATGCATCCTTATTACGAAAATGGAAATACAGTCGCGTTTACTTTACTCGTTCTATGCAGAACCTCAGTTCATATTTCACAAACTATTCACATCAGTGAATAAGTGGTTCCATGGCCAATAGATCTAGGGGCCATAAAGTGAAGAGAAAGTAGAGAAAGTAAAGGACTGCCAGTCTATGTTCCCATCATTTGATTGGCATAGTTCTCTATATCGCTCAGTATTGACCATGACAGATGCGGCACAATTATGCCTCGGGATAACAAAACGCATTAAATAGTGGATTTGCGATTCATGCCGGTTCAAGTGCGAGAATTTTGCTTGTGTAGAAAATAACTCAGCTTCATCATTAGACATAATTTGAGGGTAGAAAAGTTTATAAGAGTTCATAATTGATTTATTCGGGTGATTTATTAAATTAAGTATCCAGATTTGTTCGCTATTTGTAAAAGGCCTGAAAACATACTACATTTCTCGAAAGAGCCGCTTACTATTATGTCAGCACCCCTCTCAAGTTCATGTTCTTGCAACAGTCGGCTGTATTTTAGCAGAATTCTTTGGGTTCATTTTTGCTCAGAGACTATGACTGCTCCAATACCTAACCGAGTCTGTTTCAGTTGTATCCATGAAATCTGTAAAGTATACTTTTCTTCATCTATGGAAAAGTGTTGCAATTTAAATAGTTCTCTATGATATTTTAAATCCAAATTTAAAAAAATTAAATTAAATTTTTCCTACCGTGCAATCTATACTCCTTATACTCCTTATGCTTACCTCTGAATCGACAATTCTAAACCGATATTTCGATTGACGACATCTCATTCTCATGTACATAGATCGCTGTTCCCGAATGGGTATATGCGTTACTACCTGTTGATGTAAAATGTTTTTGTTCGAGGTGGCACCTCTTGTGATGACCATTACGGCCACGAAAAAGTTTTTCTTGAAAAGCTATCTACTGTTCGGAGGCGTTAAACATCTTTAGGCTCCTGCAATTGTGGAACAATATAATTAAAATAATACAGTTTTTGACGTCAACTTGGATTTGGTTCGGAACCAGATCAATAACGTTAGAGAACTGGGCAACTGCGCATAGTGGAAATTCATTCTCTGCGGCCCAACCGACATCGTCATTGGAGATGTCTGCTTTCCCAAAACCAGCTTTCCTGAAACAATTTTTCACTGCCTGTGTGCTTACTTGCTCTCAGGCTTTGCGTATGAATTGAATTACATTAACAAATTTATTGATTTTGACAACTCCAGGTCTGACTTTGAAAGCCATGCGCTTACAAGGGAACTAAAATGCTTTTGGTGTCGAAATAAAAACTGATTAATAGAAAACTCGTACCCAAGCCTTTGTAACTACATATTTCACACTTCGTAGAATACAGCGAACACCATTAACATGTATACATTGGGTATAAAAAATTGAGTCTCTACCAACTTAGTATTTTTTCTTCCTTTGCTTTAATTTGTGGTTTTTGTTCAGCTTCGGAAATACTTTTACCTTGTTAAATATATTCTTGCTATTTTTATTATTGTAATTAGCAATTTTTTTCTTTCACATATTACAAATTTTTATTCTGCCCTACAAACTACCTCTTAGGCCCTTGGCCCCACAAACTGCACTTAATACCAACTTATACGCTGTATATTTTTACTTATTAATATTTCAGAGTGGGCTGTCATCACTCGCCTTTTGCCTTCAACTAGCATTCGCATTTAGTTAGGTGTGTCAGTGCGAATTAATTTGTTGTCTGCTTGGTGGAACGGAAATGGAGACATCGAAGGGATTTGCTTATTTTTGTTTTGTTGACGTGCGTACTACCTACGTATTGAATTTGTCGTGGGAGATGATCGCAAGCACTGAAAAGTTGACAATACGAGTATTATTGAAGTAGTAAAACTGAGAAGAAATATAGTACAGCTAAAGAAGGAAGCTGCATGAAAATGTATTTAATTTACAAAAGTATACAAAACCGAAGAAAATTATAAGATTTGATATTTAAGTGGGACATCTTCTCCTAACCAAAATTAGTTCAATATACATTTTTGATACCTTATGCATCTTTGAGAGAGACAAAGGAAACCTATTGCCATGCTAAGTTCAAACACTGAAACTAAGCAAGACATACTTTTTCCAACTTTTTCCGAGGCGGCCGCCGTAGCCGGAAGGGTTGGTGCTACCATTCGGAATTCACAGAGGGAACGTAGGTTCGAATCTCGGTGAAACACCAGGCAATGGCAAACCTCCGAGTGTATTTCTGCTATGAAAAAAGCTCCTCATAAAAATATTTGCCGTTCGGAGTCGGCTTGAAACTGTAGGCCCCTCCATTTGTGGAACAACATCAAGACGCACACCGCAAATAGAAGGAAGGTGCTCGGCCAAACACCCAAAAAGGGTGTACGCGCCAATTATATATATAAGACATACTTTTTCCAACTACCCAAGAGACAGTTGAATAATCTCCATTTCCCTATACCATTGGCATACCTATAAGAAATATGTTTATGATCCCATCTTACTTTACTCCATGAAAATTTCCTTACTACGTCCTGTTCATAGTAACACTTAAGTTTGATCAATTGTAGCTGACTTCATCCAAGTCCACGAAGGCGATACAATTGGCTTAAAAGTCTCTTGTAGCACCGTTCCCGAGGTTCATTTGGTCTTGTCTTCCCTTTTACCTAAAATTATAACCAATTAGCTGGTTTATCATCATCATCATGGCAATTACAGCTTAGTGTGAGTCAGTGAGTGCTTCCGTTATAATATATCTCCATATGTCCCGATTCATTGCATCGCTCCTTTTAGCATTTATGCATCGTAGGTCTTCAATCCATATATTTGGGGGTCTTTATTAGCCTATAAATTGTATAGATTGAGAAATGAGTGTTCGACGCTTTTAATTTTTGGAGGCTGCTAAACGCGCTCCCATTAAGAATTGATAATAGCGAGGGGGTTAGGTCTTAATATAGATTATATTTTTCCAGCAACTTGCCTTAATACTTGCCTAATCATGAGCATCGTATTGTATGACCCAAAAGCTTAGACGATGACGAAATACGATGAGACTTTCCTTTGATTATACGAGAGAAAGATTTGGAGGATTGCGTTAGCTATCACGAATATTGCAGATAATTGGATAGAATTGAATAAATATACAGCCATTCCGCTGGCTAGATCATGCCCTCCGAATGGATGCGAAAACTGCAGCTCCACCTCTTTTTTCTTTCACCAGCTGGTGGTAACAGAGGAAGAGGAATGCCTCCTTTGCGTTGGAAAGATCAGGTAGGAGAGCACGCGTTATCATGAGAATAAAATTAATGACGGCGCGACTTGTTAAGCTCGGCCAAATCGCTTAGGCGGTCTTCGCCCCATCAAGAAGAAAAGAAGATGCTGGAGAATATATTCTCTATACCTGTTGGAAGATGTTTGGTTCTTAGCAATCTATTATGATTGGTACACCGACATATGTTGACGTTCATATTACTTAGCTCTGTTACAAGTTAAGTCCGTTATAGATATGAAATTATAATACTTTCTTCATTGAAGTTAGTGTTATTCAATAATTGAAATATTAAAAAAAAAATTTAAGTTTCATTCGAAATGGTCATCGCTTGCTTTTATATAACCCTTCAAACGAATAGGCCTTTCAGCTATTGCAGCACGCACGGTTTCCATGGATATTGACGTCACCGCCACTAACTAATAGTTACAGTCCCAATATTTACCTTCATGGATTCTAATGCCTTACTGCTGCTTATTAGTCGCAAAACTGATGCAATGTAGTCCTTAATAGCTTTACCGTTTCTAAACCTCAGTTTACGGTCGGTCAAATAGCTCTCAATTATTCTGGTTATATAACTAGGCGCTCCTACTTTTACGAGAGTTTCAAGTATTCACGTTTTTAACTTCCAGAGTTACCACAGCTCATTATTATTTTTTCCTGCCTCGCCATCTCTTGCCTTCTATGACTTTTGCTGCTAAGTCTACCGCGCATTGAATAGCATCCACTGTTCAGCGGGGTTTTCTAAGGTCAAAATGGTATGGGGATAAAATACCTTTATTTTCTGCGAAAGATGATGGCATGTCGCAAATAGTTCTCCCGAGAACTTTTCCCATTCTGTCGCGTAAGCATATCGGTCGGCAAGACGCGAGTAAACCAGGCTTTTGGTTGCCCTTAGCTAAAAGCACAAGGGCTTGCAGTTTCCACCTCTTTGGGAAAGTGTCTAAATTGAGGCAGGTTTGGAATACCGCTAAAAATATATTTGAGCGTTCGGAAGTTGCTACTTTCAGAGCTCTATTTGTATCCGAATGTCTGACAAATTTTCGTAGAATAAGTTTCAGCCCGATAACTCAATTGTTGTGTGATTTATTTAAATACGAAATGTTGTATGACGAAACCTTGTACTCGTATTTTCAGCTTCCCCTTAGGAACCACTTCCTACCTACCCACGTCCGCCTATTGGCTTTTCAATTGTCCATCACAATAATCCTCTGTGACTTGAATATCTGTCAGGGTTCGTCTGTGAATTGCCTTAAAATGAATTGACGACAATATTGCATTGCGCGTAATTGAATTACATGAGTGAAGCCCACACGCAAAACGGATTCGCAGTTGATTGCGTCGGAAAACGTCGATCGCCGAAGAGCCGGCGAGCGTGCGATCGATCGTTTGATCGAATGAATGATCATATGAACGAACGGCCGGTGGCAATCAATGGCAAATCAGCAGCAAATACAAATATTCTCTCGATTCACATGCTGAATAAATAGTGCAACAAAAACAATAGTTGTTGTGTCCAATGATCTGCCGCCATGCCGCCCGCTCACGCATCATATGCGCATAGACTCCGATTGAATGGATCGATGGTTGGATGATTGGATAGTTGGCTGCAGGCGCACTGCAGTTGCATATTGAATTACAATTTCATGTTTTTTCCTTCATTTTCTACTTAGATAGCTTTCGTTCTTGTTTTTTTTAACAAATTATATTTTTCATTGTATTTCTCTGCTTGGCTTTTCGTTGCAGTTTTGTACCAGAAGCGCTACCGTCGTGAACGTAAAATGCGCATTCGCTACCAACAGCAGCTGGACAGTGGCAAACGAAAATTGACACACCCATCAAATGCGGGTAGTAGTAGTGGTAGCAACGGCAGTAGCGGCGGTGGCGGTTGCAGTGCGGCTGGGCCAAATGCCAACGAAGAGGGCCGCAGCAGTGTTGGCGGAGAATGCAAGAGCAATAGCGGCGAAACAACAGCGCGTAAAACTGAACCAGGTTGGTTAGCACACTTTTATACTTCACACACACACATTCATATAATTGTATAGGTATCTGTAAGATAGTCAAAAAAAAAACAAATATAAATTCATACATATTAACCCTCCAAAATTTCAATTGAAACTACGATTAACCGCTCCTCCTTTAACAAACAGCCTCTTCCTGTGCTCTCAATCTCGTCCCTTAGATAATGTTTGTAAATCGAGCGAAAAGTCTGAGAAATCGCTGAATTCCAATGATGGCTGCTCGCTATCACAACCATCCCAAAATACCCAGCAGCAACAGCAGCAGCAGCAACAGCAACCACAACAGCCACTGCAACAACAACAACATCATCAATCACAATCTCAATCATTGTCACTACATCATCAGCAACAACATCAACATCACTTGCGGCAACGTTCGGAAAGTCCCAGTTTCAAGCGCGAACCCCACTCGGATCGTGATAGCCCGCTTGGTCGTCGCAGCGCCGATCGTTTGGAACGCTGTGATCGTGAACACACCGAACGTGAGTCGCGTGAGCATTGCGAGCGCTCAGATCGTGACTGTAGCGACGCATCTGCCATGGAACGTTCGTTGAGTATGCCACCTACTTCGCAGGGCGAAGGCAATCTGGCGGCGGCGGCAGCTGCAGCTGCTGCAGCGGCTGCGGCTAGCGGTGGAAAGGTACCATGGAACTATCCGGGCATCGATTTGATGGCCACTGGCGCTTTTTGGCAGAACTATTCTGGTGAGTTGAATGGAGATAATTAATTTTTGAAAAATAAAATGTTGATTCAAAATCGTAATGAGAACGAGCTTAAGGTTCAGTTATTGAATTTGAATTTGAAATGAGTTTGAAGTTATATACGAGTATATCTAAGCTGTATTACACAGTTACGTTCTAGTTAGTGCCTTAGCTGGGCTTCGTGTGATGCAAAGTTTTCGACTTGATAATTTAATTCAGATTTAATCTCATCCCTTTGCTGCATTATTTAATAAAGCGTTGAAAAGAATTATTTCACGGTGGAAATTCAAATTATCAATAAGACATAAGAAAGTTTTAAAAAAGTTGTATATCACATTTTGGGGGTTTTTACGGAATCATAAAGTTGCAATGTATAGAAGACTGTTAAAGAGCGGAAAAATTATTATGCTACGAGAAAGATGAGTAATCAACTCCATGAAAGCATTTTTTTTTTGTAATTTTTCTGGATTTTGCTTCGTCCATGGAAAGCGGCCATCATCAGTCCAAACAGCTACCTACAGCCCTTTTTGCTTATTGACAGGAGGGTCTGCGACAGGACATCACATTACCTGTCAGGCATGACATTATCAGTTTTGTCCATCTGCAACCGCTCTCTGCCTGCCAAGCTCACTTATAAGTTAAAGTAACCCGTTTGCTAACCGTGGCTGTGATGGCCGCAGAAAGGAGTGACAGAACGGGCTCCGAGCCAAAGAAGTTGGCCTAACTAAAGAGTCAGAGATCTTGTTACCCGCGACATCCACGTGCCCCGTAACCCATGTTAGCATCAGGATATTATGTGAGCCTGGACTTACAATACTCAACTAGCCTTAAAGTGGTTGGGGGGATGTCTAAGACCATCAACGCAGCTTTGCAGTCGCTGCAGAAACATACAGATCTGTCTCTCCATTTATTTTCCACAACAAAGTTCATCGCTTCTTGAACAGCATACACCTCCGCTTGAAACACAGATGTGTGCATTCCAAGAGCAAAGTGAAGTTTTGTCCCGCTGTATTCCACGTAGATACCAGCGCCGGAACCGTGTTCGGTGCTGGAGCTATCGGGGAAAATGCGAAAACAGTATTTGCCGGGCTCATTTTCAGAGTGTGACCACAATTGAGCCTCTGGCAGCACTAAACTGTGTCTATTTTCAGGTTCGACTGTTAATGGCATGGAGTCGAGGGGCATGGCGAGGATCGTTGGATCGAAGTCCATGCCGTCTCTGTTGTCCAATGTAAGAGCTACTTACGCTTTACTCTGTTATCGTTTTTTGCAAATGAATCACTCGCACTTCAATCCTGCTTTTTTACCCACTTGCACAAAAGTGAAGTTATTTCGAAGTAGAACAGTTTTTTGCGTTGTATTATTGCTAAATCTACGTTTAATGAATTAAAATAGTGTGAATTACTTTATCGTACCTAATTTGGAAATAAAACTTAATCAAAACTGTAGTACCATATATGCGCTCATATGTGGTAAAGGGTTAATTTCACGCGATAATTAGGTATGGCGTTAGAGGTCTTCTTTTGAGTGCGTTTTTAATCGGAAACACAAATTCATTCAGTTGTTTTCAGGGTTAAAGATCCTTAATAGGCATGCGTTTTTCAAGCGTTATATAGACGGTTTTTGTACGACAAAAGCCGGAACTTTATGGGTGCAATCAAAAAATTTGATTACTTCTTCGAAAATTAGTTCAAGCGATGATGAATATATGCTTTTCTCAGCTAGAAGTTGGCACATTTTTGTCTTCATACGCTCTTTATTTTAACTTTCTTCACATAACTCTTGTTCCTAGAGGAATCGAGATAGATATCGGCATACTGCCAGCGCCAAAAGAAATTGTAAGCCACATATTGATAAGTCTGGGTTTTTTTTTGTTTTATAAAAATATAATTCATACAACAACAAGACCTATATACATAAATCAAAGTTTTGAACTCTGTATAAAATGTGTCGAAATTCGGTAAATTTTCATCAAAATTTCATACTTGTTTATTTTTTCCTATCTTTTTTAGAAAAATTTGCGTAATAAAGTGCAAGTTTCAAATGATTCAAAAATCGCGTTGATTTTTGACAATTTTTTCTGCTGACGGCGTCGGGTGTTTTCTTCCATATAAAAAAAAAGGTTGTAGAAGGCGTTAAATGGAGAAAACGCACAAAACTCAGCATGATTTTTGACCTACTTGGAACTTTCACTTTACTATAACATTTAACAAATTTAATGAGTTATAAAATTGCATAGTTGAAATCTTTTTAAAAAATGCTGAGTAAAAAATTTGAAATTTTGATGGCAATTTACTGAATTCTTACAAATTCAATATATGGGGTAAACTTTCTTTTGGCGTGGGCTGTTTATATGTAATACATATTATGTATGCATCTAAATGTAACTCTGAAGTTTTTAAAATAATTACAAAAATCGAGTTAGTCGTCTTTCTCTGTGCATCTGTATTGCGAATAACTTGAAAAATTAGTTTAACTAGACTTGCAGCGCGTCTAAGTTTCTATATGCAAGTAAATATCTGGAATTTTCGTTTTTTGTTTTGTCGGACTGTGTCGTCAAAAGGCTAAGACGTCAACGGTAAGTTTTACAACATGCGAAATTTCCCATTAAGCTATTGGCCATCCGACTGCGGTACTCGTATAATATTATATTAGTTTTCTACGATTACTGACATTTTAGGCCAGTTTGAGAAATTTCCTTCAAAGCATTTTTCACGCATAGTTTTATTAGTGAAAAAATTTGAATTTTCTACAAAATGCTAAATTCATTAAGTATTTTTATCATTTTATTGTCTTTGTTGTTGTAACAGTTTACAAAGGTCTGTTAAGCTCAGTGAAATCATCGGTTTTCGTCGTCAAACTAATCTAACGATAGGCACAAGAAGCTTGCGGTTTCGACGGCTGGTGGGGTGAAAGGGTGCAGGGGGTTAAATGAGCGAATTTAAGGGGGCATGTGAATGGGTGGCTAATGTCGCGCAGGGTACGTTCACAGCCCGGGTGTATGATTAGTATGTCAGGGTCGATTCTGTATAAGTAGAAATTCAATTTGCTAGAATTACCGGAACGCAATCGTGAGAGATTAACGCGAGTCTGACGAGACAGTTGAAGCTCTTCACCTGCAATGGGTGGTGGTAGACTCTGATACGATCAGAGACAATTGGGGAGTGAGAGTTCATAGAAATGGTAGGCAAGTAGCAGTGAATCTGTTTCTACTTACTTACTACTCTTTATGCCGTTGTGAGCTGGAATAAGGTGGCACAAGATGGGGTATTACTGAATTTATTACTTAGCCTTTCTTTGCGCTCTAGGCCATATATATCGATCCTTAATTTCTTATAGTTGTTTTTCGTTAGTGTTAAAGAATGCAGGAGATCGCTCTCGCTTATCCAACAACAAAACGCCACACTTTGTTGAATACGCGACCACTCTCAAGTGGAGGGAAAATAAGAGAGAGTGGATGAGAGTGCGAGGAAGGGCAGCTTGATCTTCAGCGAGTGGCAGAGCATATAAGCATTCTTCTAAACTATCTATAAACAGCGATTGACTTGAGCGTAATCGCGGAAACCAATAGAAGGCGCTCTCTGGCTACTAACTGCAGGGTCTGCAAAGCGCTCTGGCCAGAAATGCATCTTAAAATGATAAATTTCTTCTTGGATTCACCGCCAGCGTCTTCACAGGTGTTATAACGGGTCACTGCACTTTTGGCCCGCTAGCCAATGGGTGCACCTCACAATAATTCCGCACGAGTGGTGAAAATGAAGAAAAAATTGAGTCGATACAATACCTCTTCTGTGAATGCCTTGCACTTCAAAGAAGCCGTGCTGAATATCTCGGCGATTATCTCTTTAAAGACCTGGGAAATTTGCAAAATGTTTCACTGGAGGGACTACTACAGTTACCTTCTTCAAAAAGATATAAGTGGTTCCAGCAACTTAGTTAGGAGTTGGAAGTCAAATACAGTACAATCATGCAATGGGCCTTAGAGGCATCGAGTATCTTGTCTTAGACAAGCAATCTGGCTGAGCGAGCATAATCTACATTTTTCGTTGCGCGAAGCCTCATCAGCTTCGACAGCACCATCTTTCTTTTAGTTGTTGAGCTTTTTTATGTTCTACATTTGATAGATACATAAATCTTAGATTACTATGCAACAAATTTATAATTTTTTCCGTTTCCTTTCTTTTCATCTATTTACAGAGTCTTTGGCGCAAGAAATTGAATTGGAGCGCAAGTCGCGCGCCGCCAATGCTGAACGCGATGTAAAGAGTCCACTCACTGATCGTCCGCCAGCATACTACAAGAACTCGGTGCTATTCGGCAGCGCCAATTAAACAGCATAACAAAGTGAGTACTCCATGAGACGCATGGCGAAGTAGTTGTTCTACCGACGGCAACATATTTTTCTTTTGTCAAATGAAAATCAAATGAAACAAGAATTTCGGTAAAAAGAAAGTGAAAAAATGGAAATTGAGAAAGTTTAAAAAGATTAAACAATTTCTTAGCAATGATCTCAAAGTGCAATCACTGAAAGAGTGAAAAATGAATAAAGGGCGAAATAGAAGGGGAGAAGAAAATTATAACTGCAAAAATTGTTAAAAATAAAAAAAGGTGGCAGCTGCTTTAAAAATCGCATAGCAGCACTCAGTATACGAAATGAGGGTGGCAGAAGTGCTTACAAGCGTACATAAATAAATATGAGAGAATAAAAATATTAGGAATTTTTAACAGCATTTACGAGCAAAGAAAAAAGGAGTAGCAAGTAAAAGTACTTACTAAACTAGTTACCAGTGCATCGCTTGCGCAAGTAGTGCATGTGTATATAGTCAAAGCCAATGCCGAGGAGCGTTTTTAATATGTAGCTATTTATTTTTAGTTTTTGCGAAAATAAAAGCTTAGCGAATTTTTTCTTCGGTTTAAAAAAAAATAAAAAAAAAATAAATAATTGGCGCGTACACTTCTGTTAGGTGTTTGGCCGAGCTCCTCCTCCTATTTGTGGTGTGCGTCTTGATGTTGTTCCACAAATGGAGGGACCTACAGTTTCAAGCCGATTCCGAACGGCAGATATTTTTATGAGGAGCTTTTTCATGGCAGAAATACACTCGGAGGTTTGCCATTGCCTGCCGAGGGGCGACCGCTATTAGAAAAATGTTTTTATTAATTTTGCTTTCACCGAGATTCGAACCAACGACCTCTCTGTGAATTCCGAATGGTAATCACGCACCAACCCATTCGGCTACGGCGGCCACAAAAAAAAAAATACATCTACTAAAATATGGATTAAATTAGAAACTACCTACAAGTACTAGTAACTGTAAATGTGTAAGCATATAGAAATGTGTTAAAAATTAAGAATGGAAGTATTCAGTGCGTAAACAATATTTGTTCAGTCGTTTTTGAAAAGCGCTTTACGTAAAAATGGAAGGAAATTTAAAATGGTCATACACCTAAATTGTACTTATTACTAGGTAATTAGTTTCCTAAGCCAGTAAGAACAGCTTTTTTGTAGTAAGTAGGGTAGGTTACCTTTTAACTATCGTTAAGATTGCAGGTGCATAGAATTGCTGATGAGTTGGATTTTAGTAGCATACTTCTAGGGTGCTTGGAAATGTGCTACTCGTATTTAGCTTCCTTGATACTGAATGGCTTGTATGTGTGACTGCTAGTTGAGTAAGCGAGATAGAAATACAGACACATGCATACATACATACATATATTAAGGAATGCAATAGGCATAACAATTGGTTAGAACTTCAATGCTGCTTCACAACCAAAACATTGTAGTGTAAATACGCGCATACACACATACATAGCTAACTTTACACTTATGCACATACATACATGGGTACGAGTTTTCGAGCGAAATTTATTATTACGTGATCCCAGAACTTTTGTAACGACCAGGTGTGAAGAGATGCAGTTACATACCATTAAAAAGCGAAAAAAGAAAAAAATCATTAACCAGTTAAGCGTAATAATGGCGTGCAAAGCTATAACACGAAATAGATTGAAATGTAAAAATAAAAACTAAAAACCAAAAAGTTCACAAAATAATTCAATTGATTGAAGAAATAATTAAAAAATTAAAAACTAACAAAACAAAAAAAAATAATAATAATTCAAGAATTTATACCCAACGAATTTCCTTGATTTATTTTAATTTTTTTTTCAATCCGTTTATGAAATCTATTCTGACGCGGATGTTAGAAGTGATTTCAATAAAAAATTTTAAAATTTTTAAAACAAAAAAACTATTTCAGTTCTGGCATCTAGTAATTGAAAAAAATAGTTTTGTAAGCAAATTTAATTAAAAAAAATTGTTTTTTGTAGTTCAAATTAAGCTTTAAACTCAACTCACTTTAGAATAAATTAAAAAATTTGGTGATAGATGACACACAAGGTGGCGCAAAATTAATCACCCTATCGGAAGATTTATATCTAATTTTTGAATATTTGACACTTGTGAACTATCCACTTCACAAACAAACAGACAAGCAATAGAGCATGGCATATTTATGCTTATTTTTTGGTCCAATAATCGGTTGGTGTTGTTGTCGCAGCGTGAATGTCAAATGCGATATTCTAATCGTGACGCGCCAACTGTGAAAACATTTCTGCGCTTAAGAGCCCGATTCGAATAGACTTGAACCAAACGGACGTGACCGCCACTACGAACAGTCCGGTCGGCCGAGCATATCGCGGCTGTGGCTGCCGATGTCGCTGAGAACGAAGAAATATCAACTAAACGACGGGCCATTCAATCGGGCCATAGATTAAATTAGATTAGATTTGTGGGGGGTTGGATAAATCCAAGCACTCAGTCAGTAGACCATTGTACTACACCCGGATATATTTCAGTAGAAAGAATAGAGATAGGAAAGATAAAAAGTGGGTGGTAAGACATAAAAATTAGTTTCAGGTGACTCTTCCACAAATCTCTTGGATTCATTGATGAATTTTAAGAGATCCAGAAGAGGAAGAGTATGAACTTTATCCATACTCAGTATATCGCAACTCAATATCCTAAGTCTGATTCTGGAAAATGCAGGACTGCTACAGCGAAAATGCTCCGCAGTGTCTTCATCCTCAAGACAGCATATCGGGCTGTCTACGACCCCCATGGTAGCCATATGCTGACCACAGACTTTGTACCCTGTGATTACACCCACCAGCACTTTCAGGTCCTTTCTGCTGAGTTTTAGGAGAAAGGTCGCTATTTTCCTGTTTGGTTCTTTCACAAAGCACTTGGCTACTCTGCGCGAGTTCAACTTACATCAACGTTCTCTATGGGTAGCCCTCATGAAGTCGTCCACAGTCCACAGTTGAATCGATGCGAAATTGACACCTCGAAAGGGTTCAGGGCCTAGTGGCATACTTGCAGAGCCTTCATTAGCCAATTTGTCAGCTAACTCGTTCCCTATAATTCCACAATGCCCAGGCACCCAAATAAGACTAACTTTGTTTTACAATTTTGTCTTACATTCACCGACTAACTTCGAAGAGCAGCGTGGGTTAGACCAGATGAACCTTGCAGCGAAATGTAGTCAAAAGTGAAAACAGTAATTTGCTTCAGTACGCCTGCTGACCGAGTCGCGAGTGAATTTCTGTGAAGCCATCCACAATAAAAAAAAACGAAAAGGGCGTTTTTGTGTCGAAAGTTATCATGAGCTACGAGAGGCATTTTCGCTTAAGCGGTCACGTCTTTTTTTGAGCACTGAAAATCCGCGTATGATGCACAAAGAGCCATTACATCCACTCAAAGCCACTGTGTGGTACAGTGTTCCCTTATCACCCAGGTGATTGTGCCGGACTTTTTTGAGGACGGCATCGGTTATACCGACACTGTTACTGTCGAACGCTACATACAGGGTCATGATAAACAACTTCTTACTGCCGGAGCTGGATGCGAGGGGCTTGGTGAACAGGTGGTTTCAACAAGACAATGCAAAAGCACACACACACAGCTCGAGCCGCAATGGATATTGTGAAGGCAGCATTTCCTGGTTGCGTAATCTCGCGTTTTGGCAATTTGGCATGGTCAGTAAGATCGTCCGATTTAACCATCACAAACTTCTTTCGTTGGGGCTACTCAAAGTGGCGGATTTATGCCAAACAGGCTCCAGCTCGCACAATCACAGCCCATAAGGAAAATATTCGACAGGAAAACGCAATAAAACGGTCACAAAAGTGTTCAATGCTGGCGGCAGCCAGTTAGCGGCTGCCATTTTTTCCACTTACCATAAAAAATGTTAAAGGTTGAAACAAATAAAGTTTTCCATCACTCAAAATTATGTTTTCTATTTAGGAAAAAAGTTAATCAAAAACAAAAATGGCTGATTAATTGTGTGCCACTTAGTATTAGCAAATACTAGAGTGGCTATTTATACTTCTCGCCTAACAATGACTTATTTTCTTTTTACTTCGCGAATAGATTATTATTATTTTTTTTCTTCAAAGTAAACTTCCACAATTTGGAGGCGTTGTTCTGGCCTCAAAACGATTATGACTTGCCAAACATTACTGTACAGAAATGTCAATACAGTTTGTCATTCTCAGCTGTCAAACCATCGATGTCATGGATAACGGTAGTTCTCATGCAGCTAAAAAAACACCCGATACCTACATAGCATGCTTATGAATGAAAATTCAGTTGTCAACTACCAAATGACAGTTGTCGTAAGGCAGCGATGGAAAAACTTCGGTAAGACAGACATGTTTTAAAAGTAAAACTCGTTGCCTTTCCGAAAGTATTTCCTTTCGAAATTATCTGGGCTCAACTACATACTTTTTATCACCAATGTTCATGAGTTATCCTATGGACGCCCTATGCTTCACTAGGAATTAAAATTAATATGAATCAAGGATGATAGAATACCAGGTTGCGCCTTCCCAATGCGCTGTCTTGTCAGAGCCCATGAATAAACGAACAAAAGGAAGGAGAATTGCATGTTTGGGAAGAGGAAGAGTAGGCGAAAGCAATGGAAACAAACAATCACAAGAAATTGCGCACGCAGATATTCTCTTGCCACGGCGTCATCCGCATAAAAACGCAAAAAACTGCATTTAAAGGCATTCTTATAATTTGTGCTTTCAAAATTTTGGCAAGCTGCACTTCATTTCCATTAGTTTGTTTCGTTGAAATCTCACGAAGCACAATATTACCAAGCCATTCACTGATTTTTCAAAAGCATCTAAATTTCTCCGCTTTTTGGTGGTTTTGTATAGGAAAGGGACCTGACGTCAGATTTGGGCTGAAGGGGTGGTCCGCAAACTAACTGAGCAGTCGTCACTCGTCAGTGATTTCTCGAGACCAAATATCAAAGCAGAGGAAGATTAAGCAAGGTGTACCGCAGGGTGGTGTCCTTTCACCCTTGCTGTTCAACTTCTATATTATCGAAGCTCTCCCAACCACCAGAGGGAGTCTTCCTGGTTTCATACGCTGACGACTGCTGGTCTGTGCTCCAAAGTGAACAGCTACCTCACCGACCTTTCTCGCTTTTTCACTGCGAGGAATCTCCAACTTTCCCCCGCTAAATCCACGCCGACACGCTTTACCACCTGGACAAAGGAGGTCAAATTGTCCCTAAGGGTAAAAGTCGATGACACACCAATTCCGACGGTAAAAAAACCCCAAAATTTTGGGTGTGATCTTTGACAGTTTGCTCTCCTTCTCAGCGCATACAACCGCAATTGGCACTAAGATCTAAAATCGCAACAAGGTCCTCAAGTCGCTTGCCGGCAGCACTTGGGGCAAAGACAAAGAACTGTTGCTATCGACATTTAAGGCAATAGGCCGACCGGTTCTAAACTATGCTGCGCCTGTCTGGTCGCCTGGAACTAGTGACACGCAGTGGATAAAGCTACAGACTTGCCAAAATACTGCCATTTGGATAGCGACCGGTTGCCTCCTGATGTCCTCTATTCAACACCTTCACAACGAGGCACAAATGCTCCCTGATGCGCCCTATTCAACACCTTCACAACGAGGCACAAATGTTCCCTGTAATGGAGCACAATAAACTGCTCAGCAAGCAGTTCCTGATGGGGTGCTACCGCAGGTTTCATCCTTGCAGACACCTGCTTGAGCCAGAGCCGCCTCCTAGGCGCGTCAGGAGACACCTTTTAAACTATACCGACGAGATCCAGGAAAGAACTGACAGAAATCTACTAGACCAGACAGTATTTAGAGAGTCAATAAACGACATTCACCGGGAGACCGTCACCACCTTCTTAAGCTCCCGCCCTGTGAATGCCGTAATCGGAGACCAACCACCACCTATTGTAGATGAAGAGCTCCAGCTTCACCGTGAGACACGCGCAACACTGGCACAACTACGTTCTGGATACTGTAGCAGGTTAAACTCCTACTTATTCAGAATTGACCCCGACATACCAAACATATGTCCGGCATGCGAAGATACTCCGCACGACACTAACCACCTCTTCACATGCCCCCTTATACCTACTCATCGAACAGCCCTCTCCCTCTGGACCCAACCCGTCGAAACAGCACGTTCCTGGGCCTACCTTTAGATGAGCCAGCCGAAGACAACCGGTGATATACCTTACACTGAAGGGGCTTCTATTACTGTTAAAACAACAACCACAACGTTGTGTAACTGTTTTGGGTAGACGCCACCTTCAGTACTCAAATCGCCTTGTATAGTATATAACCTTTTTGTATGAAATTAGTTTTTATTGATTTCAAAGACAAAATTGTTCAAAAATAATTACAATTTTAACATATATTCACTTTAGCTCGATATGACCACCTTTTGCCTTGACTATAACCTTCAAACGGTCAAAAAATTAGTTGCATGCTGCATGAATGTGATTTTGAGGTATTTTGGCCCATTCTCGTATAATCGCTTTTTTCAGCGCATCCATACTGGAATATTCTTTAGTCCTCACCTTGCTCTCCAAAATGAACCAGATGGAATAGTCCATCGGATTTGCGTCTGACGAATTTGATAGTCATTATGTGGACGAAATGAAGTGTGAAACTTGATTTTTTAGCCATTCTTGGTTCACACGAGCTTTATGAACCGCCGAAATTGCCGAGTCCTGTTGGAACGTCCATGGTCTACGACCGAAATGTGTGCGTGTCCACGGCTCTAAAGCAGCTTCTAAAACATTTTTTCGATAATAAGTCGCATTCACTTTGACACCAGGCTCGATAATAACGATTGGAGAGCGTCCATCAGCGGTCACTGCGGCCCATACCGTTACTTGCGATGGGAAATTGCTTCGAGTGGCCATACGTAGGCTCAAATTCTCGTATGAGCGTTCGGTCAAGTAAACACGATCGTTTTGAGTGTTTATGAACTGCTCAATTGGGAATTTTTTTTCATCAGAAAACACAAAGTTAGGAGATTCGCCACGTTCGTGCAAGCGCAACAACTCCTTTGCTCTTTCGCACCGAACTTTTTTTGCTGGGGTGAAAGATCGTGTGCTTTTTGGAACTTGAAAGCCTTGATCTTGAGCTCATTTTTCAATATGCGTCGAATGCTGTCTTGCGATATTTTCAGTTCTTTGGCCATTTTTCTTCCACTTCGACGTGGAGTATCATTGTAACGTTTTATAGTGCGATCCACAAACATTTTATTCATTTTGAGGGACTGAGCTCACGAACACGTTTGAATTCTATCACAGAAAAAAAAATTCAACATGAGATGCAAATGCTTTTGATGGCTTATAAACAATATATTGAACTGTCATTAGAACAATTTTGACGTTGATGTAATGAGCTGTTTTACAGATACAAGCAGTATGAAGTTCATATCGTCCCCCTGTAAATCAAGTGAGGAAAAATTTCAAAATATAAAATAAAATAATACTAAAAATTGCCTACTTCAGTCTCTGTGCATTGTTATTTTTCAACAAAGTGAGATTTATTGCCATTTATTATTATTTTGTAATGGAAATTATTGCACGCGCATTCTGATAAAAGCTAAAACCTGGTTATGGAATATTAAAATTTTTGTCTACTCTTGGAAATTATATTAATTTAAGCAAATCAAAAGGTCTTCTGAAATATAGTAAAATAACCAAAATACTCCATCAATCAACAATAAAAAGCGTTTGTTAATTTTTTTGCTTGAAGAAATCTCGAAATTTTATATTTCGTCAAATTGTAAATATTCTCAACACTAAGTTGGGGCTTTGCGCTCAACTCAATCTTAATAAAATGTCGACATGTAAAAATATTTATATTAATAGTTCGAAGTTTGCTACACCGCAGAAAGTTGATTATAAATTGATTTTGATTGATTTCCTTCACAGTTTCCGAGATAAATAAATTGCAAAAGCGAGAGTCTCATTCAAATAAATTGCTTGCAAATGTATTATAAAATATACGAGTATACATACATACATATATCTATATTCATATAAATGATGTAGGTTACAAAACCTTAAGTGACAGTATTTAATGAAAATTATACAAAAATTTATACTAAAAAAAGTATGTAAAAAAAAACCTTAAAATCATTTTGAAAATTATATTTCCAATAAATATTAAACTAGACACGATAAGCGCATTAAATAATTGAAGAAAAAAACAGAAAAGTATTTAATAATTACATTATAGAAATATGTACTTAGTAAGCCATTATGTAAAAATAAATTAAAAAAAACACTAAAAACAATGATTGCATTAACACTAATTAAATACAATTAGACTTAATAAATGAATGCATCTGTAGTTATATTAACATATGTAAGTCACGTACACACACATGCATACAAACAGCCCATATTATTACTATAAATGAATACCAACAAACATTCAATAACTTACATAGCATACTTACATACAAACATAGTTACCCATTTGATTGCTTCGCATTGAAATGCAAAATGAAAACGCAAAAAACGAACACAAAAACAGAAAAAAATCAACTATTATTGAACAATGCTACAGTAAAAATAAATTATTATTACTATTATTAAAATAAAAAAAATAAAAAATAAATAAAAAAAAACTGTTTTTTTCTATTGCATTTCGGATATTCATACCTGTACATGCATACAGATGCACAATAGGATAAGGTAAGTATTCTCATTGGTAAGTAAAATGAAAAAAATTATATTCATAAATATAATAAAGTATACAAACGACAGCAGTTGGTGATGCCCTAGCGCTTTTGTGCTACATCCAGTGCACCGCCCACTGACAGACGATAAAGATAATAAAAAAAATTCGACTCAGTTTCTACAGAGTCGTAGAAACCGAATTTCAGGAGTAGTAGCCCAAGCTATACAGTACACGCTCGATAACGTGAACTAATTCAAACCAAGGCAGTTCACGTTTACAAAAGTGTTCACGTTTTGGAATGCCCAAAAAGATTAAGTAAATATATTTTTTCACATTTAAATTTACATTTTATTCTTGATTTCGTTACATATTAATTGAAAATTAAGTCATTTGATGGTTTTATTTAAAAAAATCAGTCATCTTTTTTGTATCTTCTGTTTTTCTAAAACTTGAAGCACAGCTTTCTCCCTTAACCGTCTTAGCGTACTCATATCATTTTCATCGACGTCTTCATGACCAGCCCATATTAACGCCTTGTTGCAAATTTCAACTGCTTCAGTCGGCTTAATTTTCTCCAGTTGCTCTGATCATCGCTGTCATCATCGGATTCGTCCTCTTGTTGATGATCGTCATCTACATTGCCCTCCTCGATATCTCCGTTCCATTCATGAATGGCTGGTAACATGAATTCAATCTGAAATTTTTAATAAAAAAAAGTGTTTTCAATAACCCACACACATATCTTTGAGCATATCTGCGAGCACGAACGAACCTCAGGATTTACACTAAAGGGTTTTTCAATAAGGGCGGGTAGATGTTGAAATGGAATAAAATGGCGTTTGCTGTGTGGCACGTAGCGCCGTCCTGCTAGAACCACATGTTGTCTAGGTCCATATGGTTCAATATGGGCCATAAAAAAATTGGAAGGGCCACCACGTCTACCGAAAAATGGGCGCAATGCGCGCAACGTTTGCGTTAATGAACATTAATTTTGATAATAATAATTTGAACGTGCTGTTCAATCGTGTAACTTGCCATGATGGTTTGGCATAAACAACGGAATAATAAAAGATTTGACAGATGTCACCAAAACAAAATGGCTGCCACAGGGCGCCAAAATTGACCCGCGCCAATTGAAAAACCCTTTACTAAGGAGATCGACGGTGTTGCTCATCAAGGTGCGAAGCTCAGCTTCCCATTTTTCTATTAAAACCGCCAACGGAAAATTATCTTCGGGATCATCTTTGTTTGCCGCAAAATTTAAAATACTATTCCAGCACTTAGCTAATGTTGCTTCACCGACACGAAACCAAGCCGCATCCAACAAATTTATAGCTGTTTTTATGTTAATTTTTTTCAATGACTCGAGCAAATCAGACTTTGTCGCTGCTATTGAAGTTAGAAGGCTTAGTGATTTTTGTTGCATTCTGATCCATCGGTTGAATGAGGGGAGTAACGTTTTGTGGTATAAACATTGCCGAAATTTGCTCATTCCCTGTTGTCAGTTCAGCTTCATTTGGGTGAGAAGGAGCGTTGTCGGTTAGGAGGAGAGCTTTAACTGGTAAGGCTTTCTCCTCCGATGTAACCTTAAAAAAACAACAAGGAATATTCACCTGTGGAACAAATGACTCATGAAACCATTGCTTGAAAATAGCCGGCATCCACACGGATTTCGAGCTTTTATAGTCGGTGAGACACTGAAAGTTTTTAAAGCAGCGTGGATTCTTCGCCTTTCCAATTACCAAAAGCTTAAGCTTGTGGGATCTAGTGATGTTTGAACACCATAAAAACGTGATTCGCTGCTTCTCGGACTTTACCCCTGGGGCTCTTTTCTCCAATCTTGACGTTTTCTGGACGTTTTCTCTGGCAAAAGTCTCCAGAATAACCCCGACTCATCTGCATTATGTAACTGATCGTTGCACAACTCCAATTCGGCCACTTTAGCTTTAAATTTTTCTTTAAACGGATCCACTAGCTGAGGCTGCGAAGACAGTTTTTCGCCTGATATTTTAAGAAGACGAATACCGTACCTCGTCTTGAATCCTTGGAGCCATCCATCACTAGCGAAGAAGTTTGCTTCATTTTCTTTAAATTTTGCATGCAGTGTTTTTGCCTTTTCTTTCAACATTAGAGCACTTACTGGCCAGTTTTTATCTCGCATTCGGATAAACCAACGATAAAGAGCTCTCTCCATTTTGAAGAACGCAGTGTTTTTCTATTTCCAGGTCCACAATACGTGTTTTTTACGCATTTTAAAATCATTTGCTTTTTCGTTTTAATGTTACAAATTGTTGATTTAGCAACAATAAAATGCTTATTTAATAATTAGGGGATTCCCCAATTTCAGAATTACTTGAGATCAATGTAAACTACATTAAAATAATTGTAACGTTTATTGTTCATGTTATAGAGCTTTTTGGGTTTGTTCACGTTTTAGAGTAGTCAATGCACGAAAATGTCTGTTCACGTTTTGGAGTGTTCACGCTTTAGAGCGTTCACGTTATCGAGCGTGTGCTGTATAACTATTATACTAGGTGTGTTAAAAAAATTAGGTGAATTTTCAAATATCGTGAGCTACATACATTCGACTTTCAATTATTATTTTTTTATGTTGGTACACTCAACTCGAAGATATGTTCACGGTTTCAGCAATAGAGGATATTTAGTTTGTTTGTGAGAGGCATAAATAAGTCAAGTGTTTCGAGTGTTCGGCGATTTTCTGCTATCGAAAATAATGGATCAAAGAAGTTACATCAAATTTTGTGTAAAAAATGGAATTAACAGCTCAAAAACACTTGAAATGTTGACAGTGGCATTCGGATGAGATTACTCTGAGTCAAAAAAATGTATACAAGGGGTAGAAGCTTTTTGCAGAAGGTCGAGAAGATGTGAATAACGACGCTCGCTCTGGACGCCCCAGGACCTCAACAACCGAAGAAAATGTTGAGAAAGTGCAGAAAATTATTATGGCGAATCGTCAGATCACAATTAGAAGAGTTGCTGAGGATGTCAACATATCGGTTAGCTCACGCAATGCAATATTTTCTGAATTTTTGGAGATGAAGCGTGCGGCAGGCAGCGAAGTTCTTTCCAAAATTGCTGAATTTTCACCAAAAACAACGTCACGTGAGCATCATTCAAGAGTTGTTGAATGACGTCAACGATAATCCAGATTTGCTTCAAAAGGGTCGTAACTGGTAACGAATCATGGGTTTTTGGTTATGACATCGAAACCAAAGCCCAATCGTCCCAATGCAAGAGTCCTGGAGAGCCAAGACCAAAAAAAGCACGCCAAGTTCGATTAAATGTCAAGGTTTTGTTCACTGTTTTCTTCGATTACCATGGCGTAGTGCATCAGGTGTTCTTACCACAACGTCATGTGGTAAATAGGGAGTATTACCTTGAAGTCATGCGCCTTTTGCGTGAAGCAATACGAAAAAACGCTCGGAATTGTGGAAAAAAATTCTTGACTTTTGCGCCATGAGAGATTATTTGGCCAAAAAGAGCACCGCTATCATGCTTCAGCCACCGTACTCACCTTAGGGTGAGCATTACTCTGCCACAGTCCGGCTTTCCCCTATAACCTAACCTTGAGTAACCTTTAATAGGTTTCAAAGCAGCATATGACGGCGTTGTATTACTATACAGTTTGAAAACTCCAATTTTATAAAAAAAATTCAAAAAATGTATCTACGTATTGCTGCAGCTAAAAATTTTGTGTCGAGGTATTGATATGTACTAAAGATTTCTCGTATTTTACTAACCTTCCGAAGATGATTCCATTTGGTTTTGTTCAATTTACTCCATTACAAAATCTTTCAAATGTGTACAACTTTCACTATTCATCGACAGTAATACGATGCTCAAACGAAGGCCACGTTGCGACTGAAAATACAGAGGATACTTAGGGTACAGGACGTTGCTATGAACGGTTTTCACTACTCAAGGCATTACTGTAGCCAACCCAAAGACAAAAAAACTCTATCTAGAAACTTTTTTTTCGACTTTTGGCCAGCTTTTTGGGAATCGGCCGCACTGTGCGCCCTAATTTATGTAGAGACAAGGTGAAGTCCAAAATACGCAAGACTGAGCTAAAATAGAAACGACAGGAGCTTTGTTCTGATGGTAACACAAACGACATGTCAAATGTGTTCATAATTTACTTAAATTTTTGACATTTACGAAATGGGACGCTATACGATTGAACAAAATTGGGAAATATTGAAAACCTATTTCCAGAATGGTGAGTCTTCTTCTTCTTCCGCGGTTACAGTAAATGGCGAGCGTTACCGTGACATGCTCAATGAGTTTTTGTTTCCAAAAATTGAAGAGGATGACATGGACGACATTCGGTTTCAATAGGACGGTGCAACTTGTCACACTGCCAAAGCTACGTTCGAACTTTTGGCTACCGTTTTTGAATTCCGATATCAATTGGCCGCCTCGGAGCTGTGATTTAAGCCCGTTGGACTATTTTTTGTGGGAAGCCGTTAAGGACAAATGCTATGCGAACCATCCAGAGACGATTGACGCTTTAAAACACGAAATCGAAGTTGCCATTCATGAAATTGGAGCCCAAACAATCGAAAATATGCTTAAAATTGGGTTGATCGAATGGCCTACTGTAAAACCAGTCGTGGCAGACATTTGAACGATATTATTTTTCATTCATAAATGAAATGTTCAATCTTCAAAATAAAAAAAAAAAGTTTGAAAAAATATTGATGAGTGTTTTTTTTTTATAGCCGATTCAAAAAGCAAATTTTACATGGCTCACCCTATAAAAGCTTTTCGAAAGAGTGTTTCAGGTCATTGACCGGAATGTCCTTCAGGGTGTCGGGACAAGCCTTTGGGATGGCCTCTACGGATGCAAAACGTTTTCTTTTCATGACCAAATGCAATTATCCGAATCAGTAGAAGCCACAGGGAGCCATATCAGGCGAATACGGTGAGTGATAGATGGTTCAGACTCGATTTCTAGTCAAAAAATCAGTCGCAAGAGTGGATCATTGAGATGGTGCATTATCATGCAATAAGCACCAGCTTTCTCCTTCACGGTATTCAGGACGAATTCGACGAATGCGATGCAGCAAACGCTTCAAAACACCAAGATAGCAAATTGCATTGACGATTTGGCCCATTGGCACGAACACCTTGTGGAAAATTCCCTTGGAATCGTAAAACCAAATGAGCATCGACTTAATTTTTGACTTCTCCAAATGCGTTTTTTTGTATTGTGGCTTGTCTGGGACCTTCCATTCGGCTCTTTGACGCTAAGTTTCAGGTTCATGTTGCGAAAACCACGTTTCATCACTAGTTACAATATTGTGAAGGAAGTTCTCATCTTTTCTCGCCTTTTTATTGAGGTCTTCCGAATGTTGAATTCTGAGCAATTTTCGGTCCTCAGTTAACTTGTGCGAAATGAAACGTGCACAGACCTTTCGTAATCAGTTAAAATGCGATAAATCGATGTTGTGGAGATATTCTACTCCGATTCTATGAGTTTTAACAATGATTTCGGATCATTTGTGATAAATTTATGAGCAATTTCGATTGAGTTTTCGGTAATTACTGATTTTGGGATTTTGGATTTTGGAAATTACTGCCCATTGTCATTTGTGTCTTCACAACCATCTCTGAAACGTGTAAACCACTCATGAGCTCTGGCACGAGATATACGGGTGGCTGATGAAAGCAACACCAAAAAAAAATTGAATAACTTTTTTTCTTTTTAAGTTATCTGTTCCATTTTTGTCTTAATTTGCAGATTGATCTTTAAAATTTATTAAAATGGATAACTGGGACACGCAAACAAGAATTTAGATAGTCCGCCGCTATCACGCACTGGAGTCCGTAGTTTTGGTACAGAGAGAGTACAGGCGGATGTTTGGCGGCGATCCCCCAAGCAGATGGACCATAATGAGACTGGTGAATAATTTTGCTGAGCAAGGAACAGTCGCAAGAAGGCCTTATCATCGAAACCCACCAGTTCGGACGGAGGAAACGATCGCTGCTGTAGCTGCAGCTATACAAAGCAATCCAAGGGTTTCAACAAGAAGCTTATCTGCTCAACTTGGTGTCAGCCGACAGTCTTTGCAAACAATAATGCACAAAGATTTAGACTTATTTCCCTACAAAATTCAAATGGTTAAGAAACTGAATGCAGCAGACTTGCCGATTCGCTTGGAATTTTGCCAGAAGATCCTGCAAATGGTGGAAGAAGACCAAAACATGTTAAACTGCCTTTTCATGTCTGATGAGGCCCATTTCGATTTAAACGGCAATGTGAACAAACAAAATTGTCGAATATGGAGTACTTCTAACCCACAGATACTCCACGAGACGGAATTGCATCCTCTTCGCGTGACAGTGTGGTGTGCGGTTTCGTCACGCTGTATTGGCGGGCCTTATTTTTTTGAAGAAAATGGTCACACCGTTACGGTTACTGGAGACCGTTATTTGAAAATGCTGAAAGAATTTTTCTATCCAGAACTACGCCGAAAGAGAATTCCTTTCAACTCTGTGTGGTTTCAACAAGATGGGGCAACGTCTCACATAGCCCAGACTGTTATGACAGAGTTGCGACGAAAATTTCCCAATAAACTGATTTCAAGAAACTCCGAATTTCGTTGGCCCCCCAGGTCGCCTGACCTTACTGCACCTGACTTTTTCTTGTGGGGTTTATGTAAACAAGAAGTTTATAAAACAAAGCCAACAAATTTGGATGAACTAAAACAATCCATTCGAGCAACAATTGCGGCTATACCTGTCGCAACTCTCAAAGCAGCAATGAACAACTTTTTACTAAGATGCCGCACTTGTGTCAACGAGCATGGGGGTCATTTAAATTCAATTATTTTTAAAACTAGTTAAGCTACATTTAATAAAATTTAATGACCTTCAACTTGAAAAAAAAAAATAAATGAATTCCATACACTAAAAAAAAAGTTATTTGAGTTTCTTAATGTAGCAAAATTCATCAGCCACCCTGTACAATCATAGCCATACAATTTGTTCATGAATTCAAATGTTCCGGTAAATGTTTTAGCGGTTTTAAAACAAAATTTGATATTAGCTCTTTGTTTGGAGTTCATTTTTGTATCGACGGCACAAACAAACTGACACCTTAGACACAATAACTTCGCTTGCACTGAACCGAGTGTCACCAAGCTTTCACTGGAAGTCAGCTAAAGATATAACTTCCAACGCACTAACTCATTAAAAAGATGGCGCCATCAAAAACGACGTCTTGTTTATTTTGGACTTCACCTTTGTGTGAATCTCCCGCAAGCAAGCTTAGTCTTCTAACACCATTAATCGTTGTCTGGTTCCCATCAACTTGATAATCCACCAAAACAGTAACTAAAAATTAGACAAAATAATTCAGTTGATGCAAATCCATCAAAACATTAAAGTTTTAGAGTAGCGGAGCAACATCTTCAGTTTGATTGGGTTGAGTGATTTATGTGTCGCCCGTCTGGTGAAGTAGGCACGAAAAAACGTAGCGGCATGAGACGAGTACACACATCATTAAAAAATGTACTAAAAAAATAACCAAATACCATTTCGATGTGATATCTGTGTATGTGTGAGCATAAATATTCAATTTGGTTAAACGAAAGCTTCGCGCAAGACAAATTTAAGCACAGACGTGTTTTTGGCAATGAAACGTTTTTCGAAAATATTGTGATTATGATTATTGGAAAATTGCATTTAATTCACAGTTAAACGAACACGTACGAAGCAAAGATCAATCGATATGAACACAGCAACATATTTATGCATACACAAACATACCTACCATGGCACACATATACACACTCGTATGCACACAGGTAGACGGTAAACTTTTACTGTCTCATATTCAGTTATTCGCATGTGAATAAAGTGAAAAAGAAAAGAAAAATACAACGGGACAAAACGGCACTTAGACACCGTATAAACTTAAACTTGAGGAATTAAAATAACAAAAGTATAAGGAATCGCAATCTTAAAGGTTTGAAAACTGCAGCTTCACTTATTGAGGCTCCTCAGCGCGGTTTAGGCGGCCAAACGCTTGTCATGCGGCAACGCACGAAAATGACCTCAATTATCGATTTAACTTTATTATTGGTTTTGAAATGTGGCGTTCGTTAGTTTGCTACAAAAATCGTATGCACCTTTATCCCGCTGTCTCTTATACATATCTTTATACCTACTCGTATGATCAACATATTCCACTGAATAAGGAAAATATTTTTATTTGTCCCTCACCGAATGGCTTGCCTTTCACACAGATGAAATATTTTCATGCATAAACACAAAACATCCACCTAGCAGTAAATCGAGATAAGTCTTTTCAGACTAAGTTGCTCAGTTGCTCAAACTAGGAAGGATTTGAAAGCGACTTGCAACGTTAGAAAGTATAGATGTTGGTAGAACACGGAGTGATATATTACGGTTATAGCTAGCCTTTACATGAGAGACCCTAGATTGATGAGCCCCTTGATGCCCAATATACGGTGCACGAATAATAGTGAACTGATTCTAAGGCCGTTAGAATTTTCAAAAAATCGATTTTGTTTTTATTTTATTTTCTTAATGTATGTACATATAGTTATTTAAGACTACACACAAAAAATTTAATCTCGTTCCAGTGAATATTTTCGAAGTTACACGAAGTTACAAATTTGAATAGGCGTTTCAGAGAATTTTTACCCTATGTAAAGTGCTTTTTAAACTTTAAATGCGTTTTTCTCAAAACCGTGTTTTCGAAGTCGGTGGACACAATTTCTCAAACATGGCTGAACCGATCGTCTTGAAATTTTAACACAACCTTCTCAGATATATTCTCCAGGTATTAATTAAAGGAATAAGAATTCTGATGATAATTTTTTCTATTTTTTTAGGCAATTTTTCACGAAAATTTTTGTAGAAAATTCGTTTTTTTTCCTACAGCTGCCATTTCATCAAAAAGTAAAATCTATTAATACCTAGCTTTATTTATCCACAAACAGAATCTAATTGGTTTTTCCATTTCAAATAATCCAAGCCGGAGCTATTTTGTTCATCGCCCGAACGCTTTTTTTTTGGAGGACGCTTGGGAGATCATCTGCAGGAGCCGTGCACTTCAATATTTTCACTAACTTTACCTACATTTACTAGCATGAAATGAGACTTTTTTCAATTTCAAACGTTTATTAACAAAAAATGGTTACAAATTTAATCTTCAAAATAATAGCCATCGCTAGCGACACATTTTTCCCATCTCTCAGGCAATTTGCGGATGCCGCGCCAAAAAAATTGGGCGTCTGTGGCCGCAAACCAATCATCGAGCCATTTTTTGACTTCTTCGTGAGAATTGAAGGGCTGCTCGGAAAGTGCCTGGCCCATCGATGCAAACAAATGATAATCGGAAGGCGCCAAGTCTGGTGAGTAAACCGCATGCACCAGCGGTTCCCAATTGTACGTCTCCACCAATTCCCGGGTCGCTCTTGTTCGATGTGGCGGTGCATTGTCATCAAGAAAAATTACTTTGTGATGCCGATCGGGATATTCTGGGCGTTTTCGGTGTATAGCGCTGTTCAAATCGGCCAATTGTCGTTGGTAGCAGAAACTTTTCAGAAAACTATAAAATCTAACTTCACTTGGCTAAATTGTACATTAAAAATGTGTCTCAGGGTCTCGAGATATAACTTACGCTTTCACGAGAGATAGGCGAAGAGAAAAGAATTTAGATGCTCAATTGTGCTGTGTGTCCTGATATTTTTCCATAAGTAGAGGGACCTCCAGTTTTATGCCGCCGCCTCAGAATGTTAGAAGACTTTTTATGAGGAGCTTTTTCATGGCAGAAATACACTCAGAGGCTTGCCCTTGCCTACCGAGGAGTGACTGCTTTAAAAATAAAAAGCTTTTTCTATCATTTGGTGTTTCGTGACCGGAAAGATTTTTGTACCTTTGCACGTTGGCAACAGCGAATATGCAGACGATGGAACGATGAGCTATATGAGCTTTACGACGACATAGACATAGCGCAGCGAATATAGATCCCGCGGATTCGTTGACTGGGTCATGTCGTCCGAATGGATACAAATGCTCTGGCTCTGAAAGTATTCGATGCGGTACCAACTGGTGGAAGCAGAGGAAGAGGACGGCCTCCTCCATGCTGGAAAGATCAGGTGGAGACGGACTTGGCTTTACTTAGTGTTTCCAACAGGCGCCGGTTAGCATGCGAAAGAAACGACTGACGCGCTTTGTTAAACTCGGCCGAGTTCGCAATTAATGTAACTGAAAATATTTATTCTCATTCAGGTCGGCCTGTTGAGATGACGTTTTCAGACATTTTTGAAAAAGTTAAGAAAATTGTTAAGAAAGAAGGAACGGAAAATGAACTCCTGTTGATGCCTTTATGGTGTGACCCTTCGCACACTAGAGTGATTTCGAATCTTCCTCACTGTAGCTCAGATATAGTGTGTTCAGATTGTTACTTGCTTCCAGTAATGAAAACAGAGCTTCGAATTCCTGAATGTACTTTTGTATACTTGACAAAAAATAGGATAGCGTAAAATATTAACACGATTTACTGAAACTTCTTCTGAAACTGAGCAAATAATATTGACAAAAAAATAGTAATACCAAAGCCAAACTGGCAGTTTTTGTTGAGATGCCAATCCGCAAATGTATTACACGCATTTATTCTGTACCGGTTTATAACCGGCCCCACAGTAGCTACCACGGAACTAGTCCTTTACAGGACGTCTACTCAGCATTTATCAAAGGGTTCTTCCGCAATCGTCAAATTGGCCGCTTGTACTTAACCAGTATTTTTTGCACCGAAATTAAAAGGAATGCTTATGATTACAGGTTGATGTTGGCTGATTCATGTCTTTGTTGTTATTGGTGTGGGGGTCCACACTTTTTGGAAATTTTTACAACAAACGGCATTAGATTATGGGTTACTGCAGTCAATCGTATTTAATTCTAGTTAATTTCTGTGCGAATTGTTCCGAAACGTTTAACTGATTGAAGGGTACCACTTTAATGGCTCAAATGGAAAATGAACGCACATACGAGTATGTTTGGAAAATAACTGTTGTTAAAATATAAATCAAACAATTATATATCTGCAAAAAATACCGTAATTTAGTTGAATACGAGAATTTCATAGAATATGGGTCACAAAGTACTGGCAAGCAATTTTAAGTGCGATTTGTTTCATCGCTAAGGTGGCTGAGGGCATCTGGCAGAACCTTCGCGGACTGGAATATTTACTTGTCCACTATTAGTGAATTTAAAAGCAATTCAAATTATTTAAATGGCAGTTATTCATTAGTATACATACATACATATGTGCATGAAGATGCTGTATTGATAAATTAATAGGGCCATTAGGCAGACGAGTGCTCTCAAAAATTTGAAGTGAGTTTTTCAAAGTACTCGACTCTCAAATTTATTCATTTATTTACAATATTATACCTATATTTGGCAATAAATCAAAATCCAAAGAACTTGGAATCTGGTTAAACTCATTCAAGGTTCTAAACAAAGGAGCTTTTGTGGCATGAACAGTTTTAACCCGCTCTAAGAAGAATAAATCATTATTGTTGAAGTGGTTGAGTATTTCTGCTGAAATAATCTTAATTAGCGACTAGTACCGTTTTACTACCTTTGTTTTTGTATGTTATCTTTCTTTCAGATCCATTTCGTAAGATCCAGGTATAACAGTATGTGCATTGTAGCATGTTTGGTTGTTGAAATTTTAGTGTTTGTAATCGTTTTTCTAAGATATGCATCGAGCAATCGTTCAAAAGTTTTGACGATAAAAGAGGATAAGAGGATTCAGACTCTGAAGACTTCCGTTGTATCATGACCGCGCCTACCAGCTTTGGGGATAAAAATCATCTTAAACCTTTTCCAGCTTTTTGGAATATGCCTTAACATAGGACTTTTCCTAAGAGTAAAGGCGCGTCAACTGTCCCATACTACTTTTTATCGACTTCTTCTACTTTGTATGGATTTTTAATTTAGTAATGCACACCTTGCATTAACACATGGGCTGAAATTAGCTTTATTCATCCACGTATAGAAATTTTCATCAAGAACAACGCGTCAAGAACATTCCAGCGTCGCTCTATCATTCCAATACCACTTTTCTAGAACGATTTATCTTTTGCCTCGAAATAGCCTCGATTCCAGCGATAACCTTTTCATTTGAGTGAAATTTCTTCTCTGCGAACAGCCAGTAGTAGTTGAAAGCCAGATTTGGCGAATACGTTGGATGTGGGAGTAACTCGAAGTGCAATTCAAGTAGTTTTCCCACTGTTTTGCCATCATCAACACGTTCTTGTTTTTGGTCAACGGTGAGCAAACGCGGCACTCATTTTGAACAGAGCTTTGTCATAGACAAATGTTTATGCAATATAAAGCCAACTTGTTCGATCATTCAAAACGATTTTGTGAATTTTTGTGATGTTTTCTAGCAATAACATAACATAACATAACATAACATAACATAACATAACATAACATAACATAACATAACATAACATAACATAACATAACATAACATAACATAACATAACATAACATAACATAACATAACATAACATAACATAACATAACATAACATAACATAACATAACATAACATAACATAACATAACATAACATAACATAACATAACATAACATAACATAACATAACATAACATAACATAACATAACATAACATAACATAACATAACATAACATAACATAACATAACATAACGTAATATAACATAACACAACATAACGTTGGCCCATTGTTTTGAAAATAACAAAAGTTGCGTCACTCTTAGCACAATAATTCGCGTACTAATATAACAGAATATAACTGAAAGGGAGGAGAATGCAATAAAACAGCCCATGTGTTATATTAAGTAATGGGATCAGTGAAGTTCACAGATCTGAGTGCGAAACGAAGAAATTTCTTTTTGTATGCGTTCAAGACAATTGATGTGGTACGGATGATACGGCCTCCAAATAAAGACGGCATACATCAGCTTGGGTCGTAGAAGTGCAGTAAATAGTGACTACATATTGTAAGGATCCGTAAAAGCGGAAGCAGAACGCCGAAGGAAGGTTAGTGTAAAATACGATTTGGCGATGACAAAACTCAAATGACTAAGAAACTGAAAAGTGGAGTCAATTGAAGTAGATTCCCATCACACCACGCTACAAAGTTGTTGAGGTCCGATTGAATATTGTATGAAGTACAGTTTTAAAAATTTTTGATCAAGGTGGTAAGAAGCAAATAATTTGGAAGATTATTTAAAAAATTCTTATGTTATAGTGCCAGTTATTCAACACAGCGTAGTTATTTTTATATGTATTTTTTGGTATAATGTCATTGCAGGCTCATTTTTAGCAAATTACTCAATAGCGGTAAATTCGTGGTGCTTTGTAAAACGAAGAAAACTTCCTACACTTCCTATCGATAGATGAATGCGCATGCGTAGATCTGCTGCGCCAATAAAACATTAATTACTCATGGCTGACTGCGTGTAATAGCGACATTACGTACAGTGCCAACGTCCCTTTCGCCACCCAAATGCGATAAATCATCGAAAGCTGTTGACATGTTGCTGTCACCAACACCGCCACAATGTAATTCTGGTACTCTGTAGGTACTCTCATACTCGTACTCCACATCTAACTACATACAAGTACAACTAACTGCTCACCCTAGCAACAACAAATTGTACAAAAACGGCGCAAAGCGAATAATGAAATTTAAGCTTAGAAAAGAACGACAAGAAGTAAAAACAAGTCCAACAGTGAGCTAACAAGAAATTTTACAAATAAGCCGACAATTCGTGGCAATCCTCGCATGCGCCTAAGAGAAGAGAAGATTGCAGTCACACATACATACAGGTATGTACTTGTGACTATCGGAGGCGAGTATTGTTGGCGCATCTACTGTGAGCTTAGTGTGTAAACAGCCGCAATAATAACAACAAAATGCGCACAAAAAACGCAAAGCAAGCATTTGGCGTTGCTGGGCGATAAATCAGCAGCGGCTTTTAAATAATAAATGTAATTGAGTCGCACGCGCATGCTCGCAACGCTCTAAGCCAATGTATAGGTTGCAATACACAAAAATACTGTACTGCCCATACTATACACCCTATACACACACACATGCACCCAGCTAAGTTGTGCGCATATCTCACAGATAGTTTTGCTGTATATTTGTATCTTTGGCTAGTTAACTGGTCTAGTAGGCTGATCGCGTGTGGGAATGCAGCGTCGCTCTACGATGCTATAGTTGGCCGCGGAGAGAGTGAGTTTTGGTTAAAAATATTGCATTACTATTTTTTTTGTAGTGACTCTTATTGTTATTGATACTTAGTATACACACAAACACATATGTGGTACAACTCTTTAGTAGCTTGTGGTAAGTGCTCAAGTACTTGAAGTAAGCGCATGCGCCTTATGCACTGGGAAGCTGTCAGCGACAGCAGCTTAGCGGACGAACGATCGGCCAATCGGCGGGGCATAGCACTTAGCCGGCTGTCGCCACTTCAGTTGCTGAGAGTTTTTCTGCTTTTTTACTTTGCTTTGATTTCATAAAATTTTTTTTTTTAGTTCTCGACATGAATTGCATTTATCGTGGTGAGAAGTTAAAGTCTTGTAAGTACATAGGATATTAAGGCAGTCATGTTTTCAGTGAAGTAAATTTTTTATAAACACCTTCGCGCTAAATGCCCCATTTTATTGGCTGTCAGTGTAAAGCAATTGAAGTGGATTTAATCATTGGTTAATTAGAACTCGTTTTGAAAGCACTCGCTTTTGTCATTCGCGAATAAAGTACTTGAGAGGATATAAATGGGATCTACCATTCTGCAGTTTTTCAAATGGAATCCCTAGCTTGTTTCAGACTCCTTATAACTCAAGCAAGCTAGAGACTGCGCTCTGAAAACAGCAGATGCTTCATCTCTTACTTGAAGTATTCGCCAGCGCAGCTTAAATAGATGTAAAATGCATCAATTCGCTTAGGCGTGGAACTCGCGTATGATTATCACTCTACTGGTCCGTTACTCAATGCCTAGTTAATATTGCTTTTTATCAACGGTTGGTTAATCAATCGTCTGATAGTTTGACTTGACAATTTCGCCTTCCCCAGGTCAGATTAGCTTATCTCTGATTAAGTCTATCATTCTGAATAATTTAGCAAAGACTTCAGAAAAGATGCATTGTGAATAGGCCAGAACTGACTAAACAGCTGATTTCTATATGGCTTTGTTTTTTTTTTTTGTTTTTTGATAATTCGTTGCTCTTAATTTTAACCACATTGATGAAACAACCAAAAAAAAAAACAACAAAACGAAAGACCTTAAAATCAAATAAAGAAAAACCAAAACAACGTTGGCAGATAAAATTTACGGTGATTAAATTTCTAAAAATTCTATAATAAAGGTGCTAGCGAAGGTAGGTAGCCACAATTTAAGATGCAGTGTATTGGTTGCTTACCTCTGCAATTAATGGAAGGGAAGTAAATATCTACTCCGACAGTCAAGCGACAATTAGAGCTCTGTGCTAGTTGTTTGTGTGTTCGAAATTAGTCGAGAAATGCCTGCTTTCTCTCTCGACCGCATCCGACTACTTCGATATTAGATTCATTTGGGTTCCCAGTCACAGTGGCATAGCGGGAAACTGTTTGGTTGATGAGTTGACTATACAGGGGACCCGCGAGACGGTTACCCTGAGAGAATTGGAGTTTTCTTGAGAACCTGTGATCTATTCATGGAAAGATAGGCCTCGCGTCACCTCAGTGAGCGGCGAGTTAGTGCGGAAACATGCAAAGTCGCGATATCGTTCTGGCGCTGGTTGGGATGTGGTCTGAGAGTTCGTTATTGTAGAGTATTCTGCACTTAAAATCCGAATATTGTGCTCCGATTAAAGCTGTCAGCTTCTCAAGAACACTTCAAGATCTGAGTGCCTCCCAAATATGATACTTCCGCAGTGTAAGCTTTCAAACGTCGTGCTGTAATCAACGAAAACAAGTCGAAGGGTTGAATGTCATTCATGCATTAGCTCAACTATGAATTGTAGGGTGTTAATCCGATCACTACATGAGCTGCTTGGACGAAACCCTGCTGGCTTGTCCGTGTCGGGTTGACCGAGCTCGGCCTCCAATCTGTGTTGAACCTCTTGATTTTGTTTCCACTAATTGAGGGACTTTGAAGTGTATTCAGCCATAGACAGGCGGCTTTTTACGATGAGCCGTGCCGAATGGGTTGGTGTGTGACTACCATTTGGAATTCAAAGAGAACGTAGGTTCGAATCTCGGTGAAGCATCAAAATGAAGAAAACGATTATAAAACGATAATAGCGGTTGCTCCTCGGCAGGCAATGGCAAACCAATGTATATCTGCCATGAAAAAGCTCCTCATAAAAAATATCTGCCGTTCGGAGTCGACTTCAAACTGTAGGTCGCTGCATTTGTGGAACAACATCAAGACGCACATCACAAATAAGAGGAGCGGCTCGACCAAACTCCCAAAAAGGGTGTACGTGCCAGTTATATATATATAAATATATTTTGTTTAGAAGCTCCGCTAAAATTCGTTTTTTACAATACAATTTTTAGGAGAATATCTGACTAGTTACTCGCACTCAATAACTTCAATATCCTGTAAAAGCGATTTGAACACTGATAACAAATAACTTCACCAGCTTTAACAGCATTAACTTCACCAGCTTTAACAGCATCTGTACATGAAAACGGATGTCTATCTGTGCCTGAGTCTCTCTGTGAATCCACTTTCCCAGGACGAAATCGCATATAAATAAAATTCTGTCAGTTATTTCCCTCTTCCTTTTTCACAACGTTTCCATGGTGTGCGAATCCTAGATTTCCGTTCATTCGCAACAATCGCTTGTTCTAATTTGCCACAAATCTAAAACATTATTGTGCGGTAAATTCTCTTTCAATTGCAATTCTTTTATTGCCCGATTTTCTTTTTATAATTCCTTACTCACCGCTAATCCTCATTTCATATTTTGCATTATTACGCCGCAATGTTGCATTTGTGCAAGTGTGTTGGCCTGCACATACACATACACACCAATGTAAGTGTGTGTATGTGCATTTACGGTTTCTGCAACATATGAGCACTTGATCGTTTTTTAATATTATCCTTCATGATCCCCTCGCGTGACTACGAAGCCATAGTAACATGCCCTTTCAACCATTTTTTGTTGTTATTTTATTATTATTATTTTTTTTTTCTAATGCATTCACTCACCCAGAAGACATTGAAATGTGCGGCAACCGCTCCCGTTTAGGCCTTTTGTTTCACTTTCAATAGCATTCAAAATTCGTTCGCTTAAGTGCTTCAGTTAGTGTTGCAATATGTTGCCGGCCGTTGTTTGTTGTTCTGCTGTTTTTTGCAACAATACTGCAACAACATATGCGGATTATTACCGCAATCTGTTGTTACTATTGTTGGTGGTGATGATGGTGGTGCAGCCGCTGATGTGTGCCGTCCCAAATACTTCTTCATATTATTTGCGGTGAGTGGAAGTGGCATCGAAAGGATTTTTACTTTTTTGCACTCAAAGAGTTTTTACTCATTTAATGCGGTTTGTTATTGGTGGCTTAGTATGGAATTGACAATTTGTAGATTAAATGTGATATCCTTTTGCCCGTGGTGGGTATTGAGGCGCGCGACAGCTGCAGGCCTTGATTGCACTTTGATTGTGATTCAAGTATTTCTATTTAAGAATTATGAAAGTTCGTTGAGACGGCTGCTGTTAGGTAGTTTATTCGTGCGTGACATACAGTTAGCTGATTCTAGGTGCGATCCCCATTGGTGACATTAAGCTCCAATAAGTGGTCGTCCCTTGGCTTACAAAGGCAAATTTTCGCGTGTAAGTCTACCATAAGCAAACTTTTATTGAAAACTCATAGCTTAACATTTTAGATTCATTCACTTGTGGAAGGAAATCAAGTTGCACGTCATAAAATTAAGGAGAAGCTTTGCATACACATCCTTCGAGGAAGTACGCGCTGACATATTTTTTATTTAACTTTTTTTAGGTATTTGAATGAGTGAACTAAAACACTAATTTTGTTAATTTGTGTACTGTATATATTTCACAAAATTCTTTAAATGTACCCCATCTTCAGCGACTTTCAATTTAAAAAGGTTCGTCTTTGGTACCCCAAACAGATTTTCACGAAATATTGCCATTGATTCATTTCATTGCTGAATTAAAAAAAAAAAACAGCTGACGTTGCAATATAGTAGACATTGACTTCGAGTCAAAATGGACGAAATTCACAAAGGATATGTTTATACAATACAAACATGGGTTATTTTTTTATATGTAAACAAAATGCTTAGTTAAAAATTTCTTATCATTTATATTTGAGTAATTTGACACAAAATGATTTTAGAAGATTCGTTTTGTTTTGCGCCTTTGCAGCACTGCGTGTGAGGAGCTGTAATTGAATATTTTTAATGAAAAGTTTGGTATTTTTTAGCATACATTTTTTTTCTTCTTTGTTTCGTGAGTTCAAAAACTCATCTTGTTTAGCCGTCCAAAAGCGATAGATATGTCAGAACTACTTTGACTTTTCCCTCTCTAGTTTTGCATTGTTGTATACGATACACCACATCATTTAACCTGTTAACCACCTTGTCTGGAATTTTCCAGAACGCTTTCAGTTTACATAAAGACATAAAGGGTCCTGTCTTTGCGTATTGTGAAGAAGTACCGAAATATTTCTTCGCTGAATCCTTTGATGTTCAAAGCTCGCTCAAAGCGGTCCTTCATCTTGTTACCCTTTAGCTGGGTATGTTGCCTCACATGATGGTGTAATGCATCCTTCTCATTCTGCAGTGTTTCCCAATGGCTACCTTCACCCATTGCAGGAGCGACACCTCCTCGGAATGCTGAATCACCTGGAAACGTTAAATCGCTTCCAACGATAGTCCTTGCGGGTGATAACGTACTATCGAGATGTGACAAATAGTGAGATAGAAGCATCCTAGGGCATTAGTGAGATCAGTATACATTCAATACTGCATGAATATTTGGTCGTCAAGAAGATTTGTTTTTGTTTGATAACACATAATTTGAAAATTGGCATAAAAGTGACTCGTGTTGGTGGTTCAAAGCACGTCTCTGGCATCGTAACACATGACGAATCTTGGATCTATGCATTAGAGCCGGGAACAAAACAACAATCGACCTTTTCCAAGACAGTTTCAAGAAGCTCACCTCAATCAAAAAAAGAAATGAAGAACCTCAAGAACCAAAAGAAAAACCTCAAAGCAAATGGTCGGCTGTGTTTTCGGAAAATCGGGTCAGATCGCAATTGTACCACTAGAGAAGCTTAAAAGAAACAATTCTGAGTGGTACTTAATCAAAATTTGTTTGCCAAAAGTTTTCGAAGAATTAAGGAAAACCAGCCGCCGATGGGAAATCATCCTTCACCACGAAAAGCGAGCTCTCACGAGAGTTTTTGAGCACTTAAAAGATCGCATTAATGAGTCATCCTTATCAGCTTTGCAGCCCTGATATGGTAGTTAATATTTACCTTCTATTCTCGTACATCAAAAATAAAATGTGAGACAAACGTTATTCAACGCCTGAAAAAGCTGTTGAAACCTCTAAACAGCTCGTTTTGGAGGTATCCACTTCTGGGTAGCGAAACTGCTTTGAAGTTTGATTAAAGCGAATGCAGAAGTAAATATATTGACTCCCAAAGATGATATTTTGAAAAGCAATAAAACCATTTTTTCATTCTTATTTTACAGTGTTTTCATTATTGGGTCTTCGTCATTGACCAGGAAAGGTGCTGCTCTTCTACTTTTCTGTGATAAATGTACCATTGGGATGCCTATAATAATAAGAACAACGTTATCAAAGAAGCTTATAGGTCATGGAGCGATGAAGGTCCATACGTAATAGAAAAAGACAAATGAACTGCTTAGTCTCTCAAAAGAGGATGTTTCGAAGGTCGTGGCTTGTGTCACCGGTCATTGGCTGTTAGGAAGGCACTCTTCTAAGCTAGGAGTATTTTTTCCTTAAATGCTCCCGAAGTTGTAGAGATGTGTAAGAGAAAGAAACAGTTGAGCACTTCCTGTGCAATTGTCCAACCTTAGCTAAAATCAAAGCAGGTTGTCTAGGTAAATATTTTTTCAATTCTCTTACAGAACTATTTGGCGTGGCGATGGGACCAATCCTGTGCTTCATTAAGTTCTCGTGTAGCAAAGTACAATAGTATCACAACGGACTTGTTAGGTCTATGTGAGTTTGTCGTGCAGACCGACTACCACCATAACCTAACCTAAACTTTCATTATTGGGTGCAAAATTTAAAAGGCAACCCTCGTATCAAGTCTGATTAGCAAAGGACCTCAACGAGCCGTTTGAATTTTTGTGATTTTGTAATGTAATTCCGATAGGATGATGCAAATTACAAAAAATTTAATAAAATAACCGAGCACTGTAAAAAAACTGAGTGTTCTCATACCAGTTCAGCGGAGTCTCGTAGGGGAAATTTCTATACGGTGATTATTTCACTGTTTGTTCAGGTTTAGTCTAATTTTCCACTGTTTATTCTATTCGATAATCTCTCTCTGCACATATTTTCAAGTTATTCGAAACTTTTTAACGATAGATGTTTAATATCCTGACACTCAATGGCTACATATTGACCATTATTCGTTAGTTTTCCATATTACAAGAGTTTTCAAGCTTAAGGTCACCTATAAGAATTTTCCTAATCAACTTTCTAAAAAAGTATAAAATTTCTAAATAGCTTAAGAAGTCCTAGAGGTCTAGAGGTTAAAAAAAATGAAAAAAAGACATTAAATTTTTTAGTTTAAAAATGAAAAAAAAAAAATTTTTTTTTATAATTTAAAAATGGCGCTGAAGTTGACCCTCCTGAAAAATTGGATCTGGACGGTGTTATCCATTTTAGCTCTTCTATTTATCTGAAACACAAAACCCCCAAAAATTATATATTAGATAAGAATAAAAAAAAAATTGACAAATTGGTGCGGTTTTGAGTTTGACACTCTAAAAATCGGGGTTTTTCAGTTTATTAATAAATAAAAATACGAAATAATTGAAATAATAATATGATTATAGTAACGACGATAGCCATTGATGTTGTGAACAACATATTAAAATTTCAGACGATTCGATTGAATAGATTTTTGTTTTTTGACAACACCAGACCGAAAAAGTCGTTTCGAGATAAATGAGTTTAAAGTTTGAGGTACACGAGCGCGCTGACCGCTCTCTACCTAGTTAATGGGCTGTAGAAGCTATAATATTGGGAATTCACGCATGAAAATTTCACAGTATATTCCTTAGTACCTTAGGAATCTTTTGAAACATCGAAAAAAAAATAATTTTTTTTTTTTTTTAATTTGTAGACCACCGTGTCCCCTTAAGGCAAGAGGAAACAATTATGTTCTAGACTCAAAGTAATACTTCGTAGTCTATTGCTTTTCCTCTATGCTGATCCCATTTTGATTTCGTGTACCATTATCTGTTTTTTTATTTGCAATTTTGGTAAATGCCCCAGCTACGCTCAAAGGTTATTGCACACGAGTCGCATGTGACTTCACCAATCGTGGCAGCAAACGAATTGCAGTTCAAAGATCTTTTCACTTTTGACCACAGCTACACCTACGACAACCAACGCAACCGATTTTTCTTGAAAACACAAAATCGACAATGAATAAAAATCGTCTCTTTGGCAAGCATCTGCCTTTACACGCCGAATTTCTGCTGCAGCAACAACATTTCCGCCTGCTGCCGCAACTATTACATCATGAAAAATAATCAGCCATAAATATCCAAGGTATGTGCCGCCAATACTGGCACAAAAACGCAGAAAAAACTTAATTAAAGCTGCGTTCCACAATTTAGAATCAGCCTTCTAGTGCGCGAGTGTGTGTGTGTGTGAGGAAGCCAATAATCGCACAATCGCATCTTCCTGTTGTGTAACTATTAAAAATACGATATTTTTTTCCACAACTCATTCCTTCTCTGATTGCACAGAACGCCCAATAGGCGGTGACGGACTTAGACTCTGGGTCGACAGCAATTTCTATTCGGTGTGCGATCGGCTGCCGCACTGATTTGGTATCTTTACCTTACAATCGCTAGTCATTTGAAATAAAATCGATGTTTGTTCTTTTGTTGTGCGATTTTCCAACTAATCGAATTGCAAATATAAGGCCAACCGTAATCAGTCAGTTAGTAGTAAACAAACATGCCATGTGGCACACATGCAACATTCCAGCCACTCGGCCAATATGGCAACGGTAAGTGCTGGCGTTCAGATGGTCAACGGGCAGTGGAATGCGCCGCATATTTACTTCAAAAATTAATTACCTGTTTGTTGCTTTCGATTTAGTATAAAATGTTTAGTTTTTTATGTGCTTGACAGGATATGCTCGAATGTAAAGGTATGCAAATAAATGTGATTTAACGTCTTTTCCTGACCGGCCTCATTTTGGAAAAAATACGGCCCAATAATGCCGCCGGCCTATAAACCGCACCAAACAGTCACTCTTTGTGGGTGCATTGGTTTTTCGGCAGTATTACCATTCACCCAAATGCGGCAATTTTGCTTATTGACCAATCCACTGAGGTGAAAATGTGCCTCATCACTGAAGATGAAGTGCGCAATATGCATTTTGATTTGAACGCCCGTTTTCATAATAAACCTGAATAATTTTAACGCATTGCTCGAATGTGTATCTTTCCATGGTTCAAATTGAATTAGTCTGAAATTAAAAAATATCGAACGAAATGCAGAAAAAGCTGGACGTTTAGGTGTGGTTCACATTCGACATCGGCCCTTGAAATTTAACCACCCTTTACTATGTAAAGACTTTAGGTTGAAGAACAGACTTCTTAAACTCAATGAATTTTAATATCGCCTGTAGTCTAAAATTCCACCAATAATATTTCTCACTGTAAGTGGTACGTCTTATCCAATTTCAATTTCAATTACAATGCAACTACATGTCAAAGTTTGTTTGGGATTTCTGAGCTCAAAACTAATTCTTTAAGCTTTTCCTGTGGTAAAATTTGTAAATCGAGTAAAGGGTCGAGAGAAAAGCTTCATGAAGGTTTGTGTTTGCATCGGAGGTTATACGACTCCTTTTCCAATACCCACCACTTTTCACCATAAGGGGTTAGGGGTAGTCAGAGGCCCGAAAAAATGATGATTTACTTTTTTTTTGCTAGTCATTTGCTTTATTTTACAAAAAAAAACTTAGCATGAATACATCGTGTGTCGACTTGACTTTAGCAAAATTTCAAAAACAAAAAAATAATAATAATTATTACAATTACAATTATAATTGTAAAAGTTCGCGCTGTTTGTGTGGAGCCAGTTTCTCCAGAAGTCCCTAGCGGTGATCACCACAAGTCCTTGGAGATTCATCTAAAATCAATCGCACGAGAGAGATATTAGTTTTATTAATAGGTTTTTTTTTTAATAATTAATACGGCGGCCTCAGGAAATATTTTTCAGATTTTCGAGAAAAAAACCGACAATTAATTGTTAAAAAAAAATGAAAATTTTGAGCACGAGTTTTTTATGTTTTTTCAAAAGCGGTATAAATTTTATTGAAATCTGCCAAGCAGTTTTTAAGTTGCAGTTATCACCAGTTCAAAAATCATAGGTTTATGAAAAACGCTTTTAAAGTTTTGCTATCGATTTAGGAGCACCGAGCGCCCTTTGTTCATTGCTGAATAACTCGAAAAGTATTTGTCGGATTCACTTCAAATTTTCACACAATATTTGCAAGATATTATATTAAATTAAATCCAATTTTTTTAAAATTCTGACTACCCCTAACCCTATAAGTACGGTTTCTACAGTTTATGTACTCGTGCCAAGTTTTAGTTCCCTAGTTTAATTGGTTTTAGTGATATATTGGCCTATAAGTCGTATGCCATGCCCTCTACGAGGTGTGTTAAAAAAGTATCACGAATTTTGTATTTTCGCTGGTTACGTACATTCGAATTTCGATTTTTTTGTGGCGATATGTTGGTTAGTTGGTCAGTTAATTATTGACAGCTGCTTTGCTTGCATGTGTTTCGGCTCGTCTTCGATTTTTACCTATTCAAAAAGATGGATCAAAGAATCTGTATCAAATTTTGTGTGAAAAACTAAATTAAGTGCCCGGATGCATACCGAATGTTGACTGTGTCATCCGGAGAAGCTCCTTTGGACCAAAACAACCTTTATCGTAGTACAAAATGTTCTCAGAAGGCCGAGAAGATGTGAACGACGAAAAGGGTGCCGGACGCCCGAGCACTTCAACAACAGACGAAAAAATTGATGAAGTGACGAAAATGGTATTGGCCAATCGTCGAATCACCGTTAGAGAAGTTGCTGAGGACCTAGACATATCGATTGGCTCGTGCCATTCGATTTTTTTCAATGATTTTGGCATGAGACGGGTCGCCGCAAAATTCGTAAAACTGCTCAATTTCGACCAAAAGCAGCATCGCATGAACATTGCTAATGAGATGTTGGACTCTGTCCGCGACGACCCAAATTTGCTCCAGAGGGTCATAACTGGTGACGAATCGTGGGTTTATGGTTATGACGTGGAAACCAAAGCTCAATCATCTCAATGGAAGCAGCCGCACGAACCAAGACCGAAAAAAGCGCGCCAAGACCGGTCGATTGTAAAAGTTTTGCTTACCGTTTTCTTCGATTGCAAGGGCGTTGTGCATCATGAGCTCTTGCCACAGGATAAAACGGCCAATAAGGAATATTACCTGCAAGTTATGCGCAATTTGGGCGGAGCAGTCTCTCAGAAACGCCCGGAATTGTGGAAGAACAAAAACTGGCTCTTGCATCACGATAACGCCCCTGCTCACACATCGTTGCTTGTGCGCGACTTTTTGGCCAAAAACAACACACTGATGATGCCACAGCCACCGTATTCCCCAGATCTGACCCCCTGTGATTTACTTGTTCCCGAAACTGAAGAGGCCCATGAAAGGACGAGGCTACGCTACGATTGACGAGATAGATACGACATCGAAGGAGGAGCTGAACAAGATAAAGAAAAGAAAAATGAAAAAACGTTGGCGCAAATGCATAATATCTCATGGGGATTACTTTGAAGGGAACAAAATAGATATCATATTAATGAATAAATAAACAATTTTTGCAAAAACTAAAAATTCACGTTACTTTTTGAACACCCCTCGTATATAATAATATTTTTGCACTAAAGGAAGTTATATCCTTTAAATCGGTGGATGTTTGAAAGAAGTTCGAGATTCGGTCGAATGGTACCCGCGAAAACAGGGCTTACGCGAGGAAGCTTAATGTTTCTGAGGGTATTATCCGGCAAATTGTTCATGAAAATCTCCGGTAGAAATCCTTCATAATGAGCAAAAGGCGAGAATAGGAAGTTATTCGATCAAAACGTATTTTAAACAAAATTAAGCATCCTGAAACACCTGAGATGTTGTGGGTTTTTTCTGAGGTGTTATAAGCAGCAAAGCACATGTGATGCCACCACACTTCTTTACTCAAGAAATTCGAGTCAATTCTGCTGCATATATCAAGGTTCTATAGACAGTAGTGAAAGCCATACATCTTTCAGCAAGACTTTGCTTCTCCACATAAAGTGATGGCGGCACAAGATTGGATGGCTGAAAATTTCTATGACCATATAACACCGAACTTATGGCGGCCTAACTCCCCAGACCTTAATCCCCTGGATTACTACGTATTGAGAGTAGTTGAGCGTGAAACCAATAAGCAACCCAAAAACACCATTTCTTCTCTGAAGGCAGCAATGCGCACCGGTGGGTTCAATATGATTAAGTAGCAGTTTCCGGAGCCGGATCGAGGAGGTTACTGCAGCTAATGTAAATTTTATTGAATTATTTTATAGATATTATTGTTGTTAATGTTGTGTTAAAAACTCGTGAAGTTTCATTAAATTTTTTTCAAAATAAAAGCTAATTAGTTGTACGCCCTAGTTGTCCTCGAATACCCTACGCACTAGGCCGGGTCGATTTGTGGGGAGGCAAAAAAATCGCCCATTGCTCTGTGAAAATCATATTCTAGGGATCAAAATAAGAAACTTTGCCGAAGGAACCATACCTCTAAAACGAATTCTGATGTCCCCCAATTTGGGTCGAACTTTTAGTGTCTTTTGTGGGGATTTTTCGTTCGACCCAAATTGGGGGACATCAGAATTCGTTTTAGAGGTATGGTTCCTTCGGCAAAGAATACGATTTTCACAGAGCAATGAGCGATTTTTTAATCGACCCGCCCTACTACGCACCCTATATTTTAGTGTGGCGTGTTTATGTATTATGCTATATAATGATGGAAGTATTCTGGTATGGTATACCAAAATGAAGAAAGTGGCATATTCCAAAAGTGATCTAACGAAAGTCGTATAAATGGTTGCAAAAATATAAGGATCTGAGTAGCCGTACGAAGAACAAAAGCAAGCATGGAATATAATTTTGCAGTCAATTAAAATTTGTTTGCCATACTTTTAATTTCATAGGAAAATTCCCTTCACATATACAACTTGTATAAGAAAACTCGAAGGCATTTTAAAAACCGAACATCTAATTGATAATATTTACTTACTAGTATTTGGAAAAAAATTTTCAATCGTCCGTAACGAAGCCGCAGACAACCGAGTTCTGCTGGGAAAAAAATGAAAATTTTAAAAAGATTCAATTAAAGTGCATTGCGTCGCCACAGCTACTTGCAATGAACTCTGGAAATGACTGCCAAGCAACATGCATCAAATGCAGCTTGAACTCAACTGTAACTTCGATTCTGGCGCTGCCATTGCTACTACCGTTGGCTCTGCACTAACCGCTGCTTGCTGTCTGCTGCCTGCTGCCTTCTACTGGTCTACCGGTAGGCGTAACTCTAATCATCGTTATGAAATTAATTTAAAATTGAAGTTTTTATGTTGCTACTAAGCCAGTTTTTGTGTTTGGTTTTGGCCCCTTGTCTAGCATTTCATTTATTTAGTTTTATTTATTTTTTCTTAAAACTATTTGTGCACTGCTGCTGTAATGTTTTCTGTATTTCCTATGCAACTAACATAGTTGGTTTGTATTGCGTGTTTTGTTCGATTTGTGGCAATTACATATTCACTTACTAGGCACCTACATTTGCACTCCTATGCATGCATGTTTGTACGTATGTATGTATGTATGTGTGAACGATAAATGTTTGCACTGCTGATTGCTAATGCGTTTATGCAACGCAGTGAACTATAATTTGTTGTAGTGTAATCAAATTAAAAATGATAATTGGCATTTGGCAATCGGTGGTATTTCACAGACATACATACATACAACATACATACACACATACAACATACATACATACATATGTAGGTGCATCTGTACTTACATATGGGAAAGTGAGTTTTTATAATCCGGCATTGCATTTCAGCGCTGTGATCGCTGGTCGGGAAATTAACAATTAAGGGGGTAGTATGGTTAATTCGGTGTAAAACAAGCATATTTTTCGAAATTTTTTTTGTCGACACAGTTGATTTATTCAAAATTTTAAAATTACTTCATTATAAAGTCATATTTAAGGAATATTGTGTGAAATTTTCATTGATTTTTATGAAGAAATGAGTTGGTGGCAGCGAATCTTCGCGGACGTCTCATAAAAAAGTTTTATTGCGGTGTCCCTCAGAACTCATTACTGGATCAACTAAAATCAAAAAACCAAATTGATTTCATCAGCTAATAAAGTTTCGCAGGTAACAACGTCGAATTTTTTTTTTTTTTTTTTAATTTTTTTAAAGCGCTTTGAAGTCAAAACACCGATTTTTCATAAAAAAAACTTGAAAACTTTGTTGTTTTAAAATATGACAAAATTAAAAAAAAAAAAAAAAACTCGACGTCATTACCTCGTGAATAAAGTAAAGAAACAAAAAAACCAAATTTGAAAAGAATCGGTGCAGTAGATATGAATCTACAGTGGACACCGACCGTAAAAAAGGCAAGTGTGAGAAAAACGCGTTTAAAGATTTTCGGCAGCGTGAAATCCGGTTGGAGAGGTAGATACTTAATCCTTTGTGTCTTTGTCAATTTTACTCTAATGCACTTCAAACTTTCACACAATAATCTTAAGATGTTATAGAATAATTTAAAAAAAAAAAAAAAAAATGAAAAAAAAAAATACCATACTACCCCCTTAATCCAATTGCGCAACATTGTCCCTCAGACTTTAAACCAATTGAAATAAACTGCGTTTTGATACGATAAGAAAGTTCTGGATGTTCTTAAGGCATTTGGGAAGGAAGTCTTAGCTTTCAATTCAACATTTCAGCCAAGCGTACAACCACAACCTTGGGTGAAATGGAATGCCATCGCAAATTTTGTGGAGGATATTATCCGAAAAAAGAAGCGCGAAATGAGGTTTCTCAAAACAGGCGACCCTGGACGCAGGGTGAGTAAGTAAGTGTCCAATGCGCAAGCACTCCCGGGGTGGAGGGAAAAATCCAAGAGAAAAGGAGGGATATTTTTAGTGGAATCATCATACACGTAGTAGCGAATCTTGGGTTGACCCATTCAACTTTGACAAATTGTTCTTGATAAAAGGTTTATTATTATTTAATGGGGCTGCCGCAGTAGTCGAATAGGTTTAAGTGCAGATTCGACCTTCCATTCGGGAGTACACAGGTTAGAAACCCCGGAGAACAAAATTTTTTCTAAAGGCGGCCCTTCTTGGCAGGTAATGGCAAACCTTCTAGTGTATTTCTGCTATCAAAAATCTCCTCATAAAAAACCTTTTGCTTTTTGGAGTCGACATAAACCGAAAGGTTCTCCATTTGTGGAAAATCATCAAGACCATACCACAAATAAGAGGAGGAACTCGGCTAAGCTCACAAAAAGGGTGTAAGCCCCAATATACATATACATTTATTTATTTATTTATTCGTTAAACCACTGAATACAATAAATTCTTATCGGATAAGTAGACATATTTTAAGGTTAATTGGCGTTAAAAAAAGAAAGTACAAATAAACTATTTATAATAAATGTTCAGAGAATTCAATAGGCGACCTTTGAACATGAAAAATCTATCGAAAAATATTTTCAGATTTTATTAAACTCTATGAGGGCTTTAGTAATAGACGCATTTCGAGCATGCAGATATTTTGAGAGACCAACATAGAAAAATTCCGAACTACGAAGAGCTCTGGCCGGGATATTATGGAAAATCCTCTCAAGAAGCACGGGACAGTGTATATAACCACGGATCAAATCGAAAATAAGAGACAAAAATAAGACTATTTTGTTGTTCTATCATGATTGTAAGCTTATCAGTAAGCATTGCGCTTCATAAATAGGAATAGGATCCGAGAAGCCTAAATTATGCAACTCAAAATGTTTTATCTAATGGGAGCGACCGCTATTATGATATGAAAAAAGGGTGGCCATCGTTTGGGTTTCGCAAAAGTGGGGATACATATCCACATTTTTTGACCAATATCGAACGTTTTGGCATCAGTGCAAAGTGTATAACATTTCAAATCTTTCGTAGCTCTTGCAGAATTTAAGGCACTTGATCTCTTTTCAATTTATACAAGTAATTGCAAAAAGCTATGGGTTGTTGTGGGATGCTTTCGCATTGATTCCATAATTTGGTTTTAGTAATGGAGCGATTTTATGACAATTGATCTAAGAATAGTCGGATATTGTGGCCAAATCTTCTAAATATCGGGTTATTTGTGGCCTTGGGTATAATAAGAAGTAGGTTAAGTTAGGTTTTACTTGCTGGCCGAAGCCATGCATACCATTTTGTTCCATAGCGATACCAGATCAAGACGCGCGTACTGTTCGCGAATTTTAGGAGTCGCTCACGCTCCAGTTCAGGGATACATTTTAGTATTTCAAAATTGAGAGCATACCACCTGGATACTCGTAGTCTAGTTTTCGAGAGAGCTGGAAATAAGAAGAAAGCTGAAAAAAATTAATAATTTTGATATTTATTCAGTGTTAGAAATTTTGGTATAGCGTTTTTTTAAGTGAAATATTTTCGATTTCTTTTAACATTTTTAAAATTTTTGTTTTTAATTTTTTAAGACAAATGTAACTTTTCAAAACAGATTTTTTGAATAAGAAATGAATTTTTATTTTCTCAAAATTTTTGGAGAAAATTTTGTTTCCCATACTTGAACGGCAAAATTTTGCGATTTAGATATTCATCGGCATGCACGTTTTTTTATCATTAAAATATGGAATGCAAAAGGCTTTTGCCACAATTTTTTGGCGCATTTCTTCTGGATTAGAAGTAAACTTAAGCCATTCCGTGGGCTCTTCTATTATTAGGCGTCTTCGATTCGCTACTTCTGCGCTCGCTACTCTGCTTGCTTGACGAAAAATTTGCATGTGAAAGCAATAACAAAGGTATCGAATAAGATTCGCCGCTAGTGAGTATGGTCATAGCTCATAAAACTGTGCGGTGTAATGCTGCCACATTTCTTTTCTGCTATTGGGCAAACTTCATTAGACCGCGTTCATACAGAGCAAATTCTGTTGTTTCAACAATGGGAATTCTCTTTTGATGTTGTCCGTCGTGTTCAAACACGTCGTTTACTGCTTCAAATTTAATTTTTGGCAACTATTTTCCAGTGCTATCAGCATATGTTTATTTATGGTAGTAGCCCGGTGTGACGGGTTCTTTACATTTTTCGAAAGAAAAACATCTTAAAAATATACTATAAAAATTTCAGACAGAAATTTTAATTATTTTTAAAGTTATAGCTCAAATAAGACAGCGCGCCGTAGAGTGTATGAAAGCGTGTGACACGCCAGCAGCAGCTGCTCTGACCAACTTTAAACGCGTTTTTCTCAAAACCATGTTTTCGAAATTTCGGGGAATCACTGACTCAAAACTATTCAACCGATTTAATAATAAACTATATTATTTAATTTAAACAATTTATGAAGAAAAAAAAATAGATTTTGAGAACTTTTTTCACTAGTCCGCCATTTTGTTTTTTTATTTTTATGTATATTTTAGGTTCGGGACCTAAAATAAAGTCTACAGAATAATAATCTCTTTAAATTTTTTATTTCAGATGACTTTGAAGAGGCTGTGTGTTTCCCCGAACCAACTCATCTTTTTTTAAGGACTCCACTTTGACGTCAAAAATTTTAAACAAATTAATATAAAATTAACTTTAAACAAATTTTTTATGTACTTCAAAACACCAATAAAAATATGTAAAAACTTTAAAACGATCGCATTTTATTTTCTTTTTAAACAAGATTCATGAAAAACCGTCGAAATTTCGGTCATTACACCGGACTACTACCTTATACCAGTTGCTTCATCTATTAATTCACCAATTAATTTTTTATTATTATTTTTTTATTATTTTGCCCACACACCAATTCATTAGGAAACGCCAAGATCTTCGCCTACACCAACCTAAACGTTTGTTTCTCCCAAAATAGGAATAAATATATTAAATATGTGTGTATGTATAAGGATATATAAAAAAACTCCTCATAAAACATCATCTGCCTTTCGGAAGTGAATTATGCAAGGCTGTAGACGCACACCACAAATAAGAGAGGCAGCTCGGCCAAACACCCAATAAGGATTTAAGTGCCAATTATATGTACAGATACAAAAATATGTGTCCACTCGGAAGCCTGAATCGCCGATGTAGCGAAAGAAAAATTAAATATTTTTTACGTCTTTTCGACTACACAGGCAAAAATGTTGTGCCAAAAAATCTTCGTTTTTACGCGTAAAATGGTATAACTCCTTCAAGTTTTTTTCGCTTCCAATTGCCTTTGTTTTCACTCTTGCGGCAGGTTTTCGACCGCGACCGATAGTAAGAGATCATTTGTAGACCCATTTTTAAATACAAAATTGATTAAAAAATGTTAGTTCGGAAATCCAAATGATTTTTGTGAAAAAAAAAAAAATGATTTACATGCTCTGAGTCCGCTAAATCCGATTCTCCCTACAAATATTTAGATTTGCCCCCTTGAACACAGCAAATGCTAATAAGTTCATTATCGATTCCTAAAGTTCCAAGTTTGTACATAGGACCACACACTTAAATAAGTTGCCTATCGCATGAAACTGAGCTATGACTATGTTTTATTACTACGAGCCAACATTTAAATGATCTCGATACAGAACACAGAATACAAGCAACGTTTTTATGCAATACAATTCAATTAAGAAAGAAAAAACTTAAATTTTCGTTATTAATATTTTCCAAAATTATGCACAGATATGCTTGCTATCTACTTAAATGTATACATACATATATCTGATTATGTACAAAGGGTGTACTCATGTTACTTTAACGCGAATTTCACGAACAATCAAATTCAAATTAATGTACATAAATTCGTATAAAATGAAATAAACTCTACTAAAAAGAATCCCATGCACTCGAACATTCTTTATTTTCTAGTAAATTTACTATCAATCTGCCACCATTTATTAATCCAACGCGATGATGCTAATTAGACACAATTAATACGAAAAAATATAAAAGAAAATTGAATCTAAAGAATTCGACATGAATTCAAAATCGAGTGGCGTTGAATTTATTGAATTCTGCACGTCTTCACACAATAACAAAGCGTGCGTGAGAAGGGCGTGAGTAGGGGCTGCGTGTTGCAGAAGTACACTGCATTGCTTATTATACAAAAACAAAAATATACCAACGATGTCATTTGATATTATTGCGCTAATTCGATACTTTTCTACTACAAATATTCAATATTTTTTCAACTGAATGTTATTTGCCCTCGTTGCTTTTGCTGGAGCTGTGGCTGTGGCTGTTGCCTTTGGTGTTGTTGTTATTGCTAACTGTCTTGCTGCCTGCTGTCCGTTTTCAGTTTTTACATAATTTTCCATAACTTCAGTGATTGCTTTGCTTATTTCTAAAAACAGCCAATGACAACAACAACAATGCCCATAAGAAACACTGCGTGTGTGCACAAGAGCTTAGACAAAGAATTCTACTTGAATGCAATTCGATATTTGTAATTTGCTTATGGAACTCACTCGTACGTCATCCCTTTTACTCTTATTTTTTTGTACGATATTATTTCGCTTGCGTGAAATGCCTTGAAGAATGCTCGGCAAGATATACATACATATGTAGTCTGCATGCACGAGTAGGTTGACAAGTATCTATGAGATAATATTTTTTGCATCCGTTTAATTAGTGCATAAATATATGTATATGTACAAGGTGGCTCAAAATTAATCAGCCTATAGGATTATAATTTTTGCAAATGGTGTCGTGCGCCAGTCATAATTGGCACTTGTGAACTGGATAGCTGCAGTATACCTTTACCGTCATCTTGGCTTATGAACTGTGAAGTAATGAGGCAATTTGCCCTTGACTAGCAAACAGCGACTAAAAAATCATGTCAACGATGCAGCATTCAGTGACTTCGGCTGAACTCTACTCGAGGACAATTCAAGCGTAAAACGGTAGCAGACTTTATCGAGACTGAGCCAGGTAGATACCTATGAAATGAGACTTTTTATCAATTTCAAACGTTTATTAACAAAGAATGGTTACAAATTTAATCTTCAGAATAATAGCCATCGCTAGCGACACAGGCCGCGCCAAAAAAATTGGCCGCCTTTGGCCGCAAACCAAAGAGAATTCGTGAGAATTGAAGCGCTGCTCGGAAAGTGCATCGATGCAAACAAATGATAATTGGAATGCGCCAAGTCTGGTGAGTAAGAGGCATGCACTAGCGGTTCCCAATCGTACGTCTCCACCAATTCCCGGGACGCTCTTGTTCGATGTGGCGGTGCATTGTCATCAAGAACAATTACTTTGTGACGTCGATCGGCATAGTCTGGGCATTTTCGGTGTATAGTGCTGTTCAAATCGCCCAGTTGTCGTTGGTAGCGTGCACCGTCAACTGATTCACCTGGTTTTAATAGCTCGTACCACGTCACACCACGCTGATTCCAGAAAACACACAGCATTGCCTTGTCTTGGGCTTGTGGCCGGGCGGACCATACGATCGTTTACGCTTGGGATTGGAGAAATACACCCATTTTTCATCACCCGTAACGATTCGATGCAAAAAAGACTTCCTTTTGAACAAGGGGAGCAGCATTTCACAAGTGGTTCTTTCGGTTCTCTTGCTGCCTTTCAGTCAGTTCATGCGGCACCCATCTTCCGACCTTTATAATCATGCCCATGTCTTTCTTCAATTGATAACTGAAAATCAACGATGTCCGCAAATCGTAGTTTCAAGGCACGAAATTCGACATTTTTTAGACCGACAAAAATTCACTGTTGTATGAAACGTAACAAACAATGAACTGAATATTGTTGACAGATGACAGACGAAAATAACAAGACAATTGGGAAGGTTTAAAAATACTCCTAGCTGAAAAATACTAATAGCTGAAAGTCTCATTTCATAGGTATCTACCCGAGTTTATCAGTTATTTTACACCACATTATTTTAAACTAAATTTATTCAGTGTAATTTTTACAATATCGTAAAAAATTAACCATTAGATGGTGGTTGTTATTTCCACAGTGCATGGAATTCATTTAGTGTTAATTATGAAAGTTGTGTAAGTCAAACACTTAAAGAAATTATATAAAAATGTCAAGCCAAAATCGTACCATTAAACTAGCATTGACATGGATGAAAATTGCTCAGTCATCAAATAATAATTTTGAAACAATGGATCACAAATAGTTCATTCTATCGAATGATTGTGATTTTGTGTTGATATAAATGAAAATAAAAATGCAAATTACTTAAACAACTCTGAGGATTTTTATGAATTGATAGAGAAGTGTAGAAGAAGAGATATATTTTCGATAAAACGAATGCCGAAGCCGGTTTTTATTTCAACGAAATCACTAGAAGAGACAACAACCAGAAGGGTAAAAAATATAGCGGGCGAATGTGTCTCTTGGCTGCAAATACAACAGAAGAGATTCTGAAAAATGAACTTTATAGGGTTAGGGGTAGTCAGAATTAAAACAAAAATGGATTTTGTTTTTTGCATTTTCTTAAAGTCTTAAAAATATTGTGTGAAAATTCGAAGTGAATCCGACAAATAATTTTCGTTTGGGCGCCCCGGAGCGTTCGAGAGCAAGTAGCAAAATTTTAAATGCGTTTTTCTCAAAACTATGTTTTATGAACTAATGATCGCTGTAACTTAAAAACGGTTAAGTAGATTTCAATAAAATTGATAGTGCTTTTGAAAAACATAAAAAACTAGCGCCTGATCGGAGGTTTTTTTTTCAAACCTTCAATTTTTTTAAGCAATTAATTGTCGGTTTTTTTCTCGAAAATCTAAAAAATACATATTTTTCGAGGCTGCCATATTTGATTAATAATTTTGAACAAAAAAACCAGATCAGGCACAAGATTATCTATTAATGAAACTAATTTCTCTTGTCTGATTGATTTTAGATGAATCTCCAAGGACTTGGAGGTCTCACCGCAGGGGACTTCCGGAGAAACGGGCTCCACACAAGTAGCAATAACTTTTACAATTATATATTAATATAATATAGGTTTTTTTCTAATTTTGCTAAAGTCAATCCGAAACATCATGTATTAATACTGTCATCTTATTTTTTGTAAAATAATGCAATTGACTAGCAAAAACCATCATTTTTTCGGGACTCTGACTACCACTAGCCCCTTATAAAATGTTCTATAAAACTTTTTTGGATGATCTAAATTTCGCATTTTGGATCTTTCATCTAAAAAGAGACTAAAGGAAGACCAAAAATATACAGGAATGTTAAGCTACTTCCATTCTAGATCACTACTAGACCAGTAACACAATTAAGAATATTATGTGCTGACTACCATACATCCCTCCAGTTTTTCAGAAGCAATTTAATAAAAAATAAATAAATAATTGGCGCGTACACTTCTGTTAGGTGTTTGGCCGAGCTCCTCCTCCTATTTGTGGTGTGCGTTTTGATGTTGTTCCACAAATGGAAGGGACCTACAGTTTCAAGCCGACTCCGAACGGCAAATATTTTTATGAGGAGCTTTTTCATGGCAGGAATACACTCGGAGGTTTGCCATTGCCTGCCGAGGGGCGACCGCTATTAGAAAAATGTTTTTTTTATGAATTTTGCTTTCACCGAGATTCGAACCAACGACCTCTCTGTGAATTCCGAATGGTAATCACGCACCAACCCATTCGGCTACGGCGGCCACCAGCAATTTAAGCAATTTACGCCACTTAAAAACTCAAAATGATAAAAAAGATTAGTTTCTATAAAACAATAAATGTTCTTGTATTATTTCATTAAAGTTATTATTTCAAACTAATCTCATAGTTCTTTATTGCTTTAAACCATGTATCGGACATTCAGTTGTTTTCGAAAATGACCTGAGTCAATTTAAACTTTAAAAATAACAAACATTTCATATTCATAATAAACTTCGGTTGTTCAAGACTAATAAAATTTTAAATAAAAAGGTCGCTTAATGTAAAAATATCTTTTAATTTATACAAATTAAATATCTCGAAATAAGATATGTATGACTTAGGCCACTTTCACAATTATGAGCATATAAAAACTAGCTCCAATTGCACAACGCTCCTAAAAAATGTATAGGAATTGTTAATAAAAAAAATATACAAACAGAAAAGCAAAGGATCAAAAGATCAAAAGTTTAGGAAAATTGAGAAGTTAAGATTTCCATCACTTAAATAATTTTTCTTGTTAATTGATTTTGCGCCACCTTGTATATACTCCTATACAGATGTATAAGCACATATTAACAAATCTTTGTTATTTACTTGCTTGTGTGGTTGAGTGTGTGTGGGGATTCGATATCGACGGTGCCTTAAGCCGCTGGATGAGTTCAATGAAAAATATACAAGTAAATAAATCTATGAACGGGTAAAACTGGGCCTTTTGTACACAACACACACATACATATACATATATTTTAGTTTATTGAATCTTTAGAAAGGGTAAATTCAGAACTAACGGTAAGAGAGCACTGGAAGAAATTAAAACAGTACAGAAAAATTTGAAGCTTTACCTCCCCCATGAAGAGAAGTTATTGGTTATAGGGATAGATATGTATATAATATGTACATATATACAACGTGAAGCTCAAAATAAACAAGACTAAGCTAAAATAGAAACGACAGGAGCTTTGTTCTGATAACTTCGAGTTTATTTATTCAAAATGGTCCCCTCTGGCCTCGATACACTGTTTTGCGTGATCTAAAAGCTTTTCGAAAAAATGTTTCCGTTCATTGACCGGAATAACCTTCCGGATGTCGGTACAAGCCGTTGGGATGGCCTCTACGGATGCAAAACGTTTTCCTTTCATGATCAAATGCAATTATCCGAATCGGTAGAAGTCACAGGGAGCCATATCAGGCGAATAAGGTGAGTGATTAATGGTTAAATAACGATTTCGGGTCAAAAAATCAGTTGATCGTTGAGATGGTGCATTATCATGCAATAAGGGTCAGCTTCCTCCTTTGCGGTATTCTGGGCGAATTCGTCGAATGCGATGCAACAAACGCTTCAAAACGCCAAGATAGAAAATTGCATGGACGGTTTGGCCCGTTGGGACGAACTCCTTGTGAGCAATTCCCTTGGAATCGTAAAAACAAATTAACATCGACTTGAGTTTTGACTTCTCCAAACGCGATTTTTTGGGTGGTGGCTCGTCTGGGGTATTCCATTTGGCATTTTGACGCTTAGTTTTGGGATCATGTTGGGAAACCCACCTTTGATAACCAGTTCCAATATTATAAAGGAAGTTCTCGCCTTTTCTCGCCCCTTTAATGAGGTCTTTCGAATGTTTAATGCTGAGCAATTTTCGGTCCACAGTTAACTTGTGCGAAATAAAACGTGCACAGACCTTTCGTAAGCCCAAATGATCAGTTGAAATGAGATAAATTAATGTTTTGGAGATATCAACTCCGACTCCATGAATTTCAACGATGATTTCGGCTCATGTTTGATAAATTTACTAACAATTTCGATGGAGTTTTTGGTGAATACTGATTTTGGGCGGCCGTTTGTCCATTGTCATTTACATGCTCACAACCATCTCTGAAACGTGTAAACCACTCAAGATCGTTGGCACGAGATAGATAATCATAGCCATAAACTTAAAAACATTTTTATGACACCAGTCTTGTTTATTTTGGACTTCTCATTGTATATGTAATAAGAATGAGCTATATAAGTTAGGTTTCTTTGCGCGGAAAACCTCAACGAAAATAGAAAAACGGCAATTTACCTAGTGCGGTGCGTCCGCTTTTATTCGCTGTCCGAATTAAACAAAACTCTTTTCAAAAATTACTTAATTCTGTACCGACGAATAACTTAATTCTACAGGAAGGCGTTGCTCAAGCCAGACGCTACGTAAGCATTATTTATTTTCCCAAGATTGAATTAGTAAGAATTTTAAAAGTGATTGCTAAAAGAATTTACAGAACGATATTGTGAAACAGTAAACGCTTCCGCTTGAGGGTTTGCGTAAATGCTGAGTGAGTTAATTGAAAAAAGGTGATTGTACGATTGTACGGTAAGCAAAATGCCTTGTGTGTTAACTTATATAGAGATTCTCCCTGTAAACGAAAGGCACCTCATTCTAACCGATGTTGTTATTACGATTCAAGGCCTTTTCAATTTAAACCAGTTTTCTTGAGGCAAATTCTGTCGTCTTTATCTTTCCATCTTTATTAGCCAACAAAAAGACGAGTCCTCAAATATTTGAGTTGCATTAAATGAGGCATCGGTGCAGGATGTATTAAAGCCATTTCTGCTTTATCTTCAAATACTTACTTATTTACCTAGGTGGCGCTAGAATCGTATAACGGTTTTGGCTGAATTCAAAAGAGCCTGCTAGCTGTTTCTGTCCTGCGCTCGCTGGTGCCAGGTAGAAATAGCAAGCGCTGGCAGATCTTGAAGCACTTGGTTCTTCCAACAAAGATGTGGTTTTCTTCTTCCTCGTTTTACTTTTTGGGGTACCATTTCGTAGGTTCGCCTTGAAGGAGCGTCTTCGTTCATACGGGTGACATGGCCAAGTCTGCGTAGCCGCTGTATTTTTACACTCTTAACTATGCTCGGTGTTCCACCGTACACGATACTCCTCCAAAGATCTTACGGAGAATAATTCTCACAAAAACTCGCCAAACTTACTCATCTGCTGTTGACATCGTCCATACTTCCGCGACATAAACTTGCGTTAAACTATGAGTTCAATTGCACATAGAAAATTAACTAATTTTATAACTTCGCACGCTACAAATTTGTTAAGACTTGCGAGGGTATTTATTCTTTTATCACATAGTATGTTCTTACATCTCAAGAATGTTGTGCCAAAATTTCAATTGGATCGTAGCTGTGAGTATTAGAGCGTACGTTACTCTAGACCGAGTTTCTATACCTGCTCGACCTTCAAAGCATTTTTCTGAAACTTGTCACTACTACATAATGCATTAGAAATCTCTTGGAGCTTTTTCGTTTTCTTTTTTTATTTATTATTCTTACATAAATCGGTTTTTTGGCTTGTAAATTCTATGAAAAATAGGAAAATCTAAAAGGACCTGCCAAGGATACCTCGAGAACAATAACCTTCAGCAAGTGCATTTTAATTCTTTTGTTTGTTTTGTAATGGACCAACTTTTTGCCGTGGCGCTCACTAGATTTACTGCCACAAATGTTGCCTATTATGCAGAAATTTACTAAATAAACCAACACTAACTGCATGTTTTCTCCTCCTCCTATTGGTGGTGAGCGTCTTGATGTTATTCCACAATTGGAGGGACCTAAGCCTTCTTCGAACGGCAGGTATTTTTTATGAGAGCGTGGCCGAAATACACTCGGTGGTTTGCCATTGCCTGCCAAGGGGCGACCGCTATTAGAAAAAACCTTTTCTTCATTTTGTTGTTTGTTATGGTATAAGTAAACCAAATTACAAGCAAAGAAGTCTTGAAAGATGTTATGTCTTTTTTCATAGGCGCTGTGGGCAAGTAATCGTCGCTGCTACGCCGTATTCTTTCTTCAGTTTCTTCATCGTCTCTGCTATGACGTCGAATGCACCGTCCATTTTTCCCTGGTTTTTGACATGGATTGCACGAATGACTCAGGGTCGTAATTTCTGCCAATAATGCTGCGAAACTTCAATCTTCAATCATACACATTCGAAGAGTACGTGGTGGACATCTTCTACCGCGTTTTCCCGCAGTAACCGATGGAGATGAACGTTGAAGCATCCATGTCCGGTTAAAAACTGAGTGAGGTAAAAACCCTTTTCTCCGTGTGTTGTTCCAGCTATGCTGCCTAGTTTGAGTACTAGTTCCAGCTAAGATTGCTGCTTTGTTTGCCAGTATGTCTACTGGATGCATTCCAGCGTTAATTAGCTTCATTCGACACAGTTTGGGGCCGGAGCATTCCCGAAGCGCACATAAACGATATGCTGCCTTTATTCCGCGGAGATAAGACGAATATTGCGTTGCCCGATACCAGGCAGGTGTATCTTGAATGATACCTGTCTATCATTACTCCCAGGTATTTTACTGCTGGAAATGTTGTGTTGCTGCGATTGCCAACTTACTATATATAGGTTGACGGTCGCTATGGTCTGATTAGCAGTCTCTTAGCAGTAATGACTACTGCAATATCGTCGGGAAAGATATTATGTGGAAGAAAAGACTTCCAAATTGTTATAAAATTGTTTCCCAATATACTTAGGGAAGTGTTAAAATGCCGTGGATGTCTAACATGAATATTTTCATTTTTATAAAAGAGCGTAGAATTTTGGAGTCTCTCATTTTTGCATTTCAAATAAAATCTATTATTTATTTGTTAAGACTTTTGCATCACCGCTCGAAATGCGCGATGTACTCAACATATTTTGCGCCCATAAGGCCTTGCGTCGGCAAGCTTTTTACTGTTAGTTCTAATGAAAAAGAATGTTGCAGGATTATAATAATTTACGTTTCTCAAGCTTTAACAAACAAATAATTGATTGCAGATTATTTCATTTTTGGTGATAAGAGAGAGTTTTCGTGAGTGGATTATTTCGTCGAATGATGCAAAAGCGTTAAATGATGTGATCGAAAATGAATTTTGTATTTTATTTAATAAGTTTAATGCTCTTAAATAGATTAAATATATATAAATACAGTTAAAAAAATTTACTTCAAAAACTTAAAAACTTGTTTTGGTGTTATTTTTTCCACTACCCCCAAAAGAGCGCAGATATATGACAGTGAGTGTATGCGTGCCGAGTGTCGCACAAAAATATTCCGTTTTCCAGCACAGTGTGCACATTCATTCTTATATACATTTTGTTCAATACATATGCATGTATGTATGTATGTGTCTGCTCTGGTGATTGCAACTGCCACAAGTAATTATAATATTTCACCGTTATTATGAAGAATATTCACAGCAACCTTTTTTAGTATCCTTCTTTGGTATGAAATTACGTGAACCGCTTTGTTCGTAGTTGTTGCTTGCAGCATAATATACAATAATAACAACAACAGCTGCCCCTTTGGTGAATATATGCATGTACGTATGGATGTACGTATGCATTTACAAGCATAGTGACCACACATTGGTCGTGATTTATGCTGTGATATTCCTGGGCTTTTCTCTTTGTTTGGCGCAACCAACGGTACTCTTGCATATCAATACATAATCGCACATACTTTTTATTATTAATGTGATGAGAGGTCTTGGCGCCGCAAGTGGCAGGATCGAAAATCATTCGCATTAAGCTGGTGACAACAGCTGTTGCATGGGAAAAAGTTTAAATACACCAAAAGGCACGAAAAGAGTTTTTCACATCTATACATCAGGTTGACAGTCAATTGTGGGAGTTTGCTAACAGTTGGTGCTGACATTAATACGCTTGGCATACAAAAAAATATGAGCAGTAAACTGAAATTTTTACATGTCAGAATATTGAATTCAGTAACTCTTAACTCTTGGATAGTAAAACATCATTAACTTTTCGAGTTATATTCAAATATGTAGAGCCAGTGCAAAACACCGTTTGTCGTGTTACTAATTTATGTGCTGATGTTTCGATGGAGTTCTAAATCCTTATTGAAAGCAGCAGGCCCGACGAGAGAGGGGGGGATCGGGTACTTTTTCCCCCGGGCCCGGAGTTTTCAGAGGGGCCCGGACTCGAGGGTAATTCCAAGAAATTTCCTGCTTGAAAAAATATAGTAAATAATACTTCTACCAGAGTTCCGTCACAGACTTTTTTTGGCGAATGTTATGATCACGATTACGAAGAATAAATATAATATGGTGATATAAAAGTGTATATTATTGAGCTCTTATTAAAATGGAACATTTTATGCTACTGATTTATAAGGTAATTAATAATTATAGTGATGATTAGATTAAATTTAGGTAGTTGTATTTTAAATGAAGACCAATTTTGAAACGTAGTTATTTTTTAAAGCAATTTGTCCTTACGTTGATAAAGAATTAAAAGTAGAGATAGCAATAATACTTTTTATAGACTAAAAATTTTTGATTTTTCACTGGGTATGTTATTATATAAATAATTTTATATTTCAAAATTAATTCTATCAAAAATTTTATCAATGAGTTTTTCAATGTTTAAATGTTATATCACTATAACGTAATACGCATTTTGATAAATAAAAAAAATTTTAAGGGGCCCGCATCTCAAGTTTCCCCCGGGGCCCGAATACACTCTCCACGGCCCTGGAAAGCAGTATTTTTCACTGATTTTTCATTGATTCTCTGTTCGTATCTCAATATAACTCGACAGTTATGGGAATTCCACTATGAAAAGTTCAGGAATTACTGAAAAAATCTTTGATTTTTTTTAACCGATTTTTGTGCTTTTTGCATATTTAGAAAGGTTAACACTTCCGAAATTTTTTTAACAAATTTCAAGCAAATCACTTGACTTTGACCGAAAGAATTTAGCAAGGACAAGTTGGTACTAGTGGAATTTTAGGCCCATTTGACCGATTTTTTTTGCCGATATTTGTATTTTTGGCATATTCAAAAAGGTCAACGCTTTTTTAATTGCGTTTATAAATGCTTTGAATTTTTTCCAAACTCAGCAATGGTGGCTCTTCGCGGAAATTTTTCATATAATCTTTACTTAAAATCTGTCAACGAACAACAAACTACTGCTATATAATTAAATACTCAAACCGGTCTGGACGTATGGCATTCAGCTATGGGGATGCTCAACCGAATCTTGCATGACTATTATCCAACGATTCCAAAATAAAGTGTTGCGCAACATCGTCAATGCTCCATACTATGTGAGAAATGTCTACCTCCATCGTGATCTTGGTATCTTACCCATCACTGACGTGGCGAAAAAGTACGCCATGGCTCACAGACAACGTTTAAGTACACATGTCAACGCTGAAGCATTGGCTTTGCTTCAGCCAAATACTCATCGTCGGCGGCTCAAACGTAAAACAGTTTTAGACCAGATGGGCACCCAGTAGCAGATGTACCTTATATATTTATACATTCATAATGAATTTATGAATATTGAGGCATCTTAGTTTTTTCCTTTTTTAATATATATGTTCAATAAAAATTGCTCGTTAGTATCTTTATCTCGTTGTACTAGTTGTAATTTCTAAACGTTATTCTGCTTATACTTTAAGATGCGTTAATAAAAAATAAAAAGAACTTAAGGGGTAACACCACTGTAGAAATTTCAAAAAATTGATTTTTTTTTATAAGCTTACAAAATTCTTTGAACCTTCTAAAATACAGAACAAAAAGTTTTATACGTTACCGAAGTTTATTTCATAAATATTTTAAGCTTTTAACCAAGCGTTAGTGATTGCTACCTAACGATTTCTCCAAATTTCCATACTTCAAATGCGATTTTCTCAAAACACGTTTTCTGAAATTGGCACGCAGCATAACTCAAACAATTTTAAATATTTTTAATCAGGTTTTTCACTACGTGTGTATAATAACCTTCTTAAGAGAAGAGCGTAGGGGATTTTCGATAGATTAATTTAAACGATTGTTATAATTATTTAAGTGCCGTTTTTTTAGTCCAAAATAGAGTTTTTTCCTTCAAATGCTTGCTAATTCCACAAAAATAAATATTTTTTAAATCCCCTACGTGTTTCTCTAGCTATTCTTATCTAGATTAAGAAAAAAAATGTTTCTTCGTTCCAGATTAAAATTTGCACCCTCTGTGCTGCGTGCCGCGGAGCTCCTTCAAGAGAAACCACATTACAAAAATGTCTCCAATGCCACCATTTTGTAAAATTTTTCGATCAAACTTTGTAGTTTTGTATTTTAGTATATAAGAAATAACTTCCCAAATCAGAGTGATTGTTTTCCCTTTCTTTCTATACAAAAAAAATTCTTTAAAAATCGTGTTTATTTTACGCGTGTACAGTGGTGTTACCCCTCAATAAACAAAGTCCAGAATTTTCTTATAGAAGGCAGGTTAGATTTTTAAATAAAACTTTATAGTTCTTTAAAATATTACTTATCTTGCTTTATTACTTATTGCGCCGGGATATACGACATTTAAAGTCGTTGCTACTAAGTTGTTTTGTTGTATTCGTTGGCTTAAGTCAAAAAAAGTAAAACCAAGTTTCAGCGACTCATAACCGACTTCTGTCAGTTGGTCATATATGCCACATATGTTTGGATTTTCCAGCTTTCGCTTCCATTTTTCAGTAGCACAATTACAGGTCGTTTATATAAAAAATATGATTTTAGAGTTTTTAAAGATTTTAGTCAAACTTCTTCTATACTATGCAGTCCGATTCACTTGATTAGAGGCAATAATTTTATGTTTATTAAAGCAACCGTATTTGATCTAGTAACACAAGCGTTTCTGATAGTTCAAGTGAAGTCTGTACTGCGTTGGCTTTAACACCGAAGGACCCGCAAAATCCTTAGGATTGCGTCAAATTCCGTCCTTTTAACAATAAAAATTAAGGAAGTGGCTAATGTTGCAGCAAGCAAAACCACTTTGCGTAGGACTTTTCTCAAAGTACCACATCTGAAGCATAACGCATTACAAAAAAAAGCACCCTTGAATAAATTTCGCAAAGAACGCCGCCTCAATTTTGCAAGGAGACACATGACTTACAGTTCTGTTGCAAATTACGATCCCGGAGAATGGAAAAAAGTAGTATTTAGTGACGAACCGAGCGATCAATCTGAATGGTCCCGTATGGATACAATTACTATTTCGATGACTTAAGAAAGGCGGAAAGGTGGAAAGGTACTTGAGTCGACATCACAACAGTGAAGGTGGTGTTACGGTATGATGATAGGGTCTCGTACTATGGCGCGTCCGAATTGAAAATTGTAGACTACAAAAGGACGGGAAAAAGCTATAAAGCTCTGCGGGAATCATCTTTTCCCAAAATGCATAATACATTTGGACCTATTAATTGGATCTTTTAACAAGATAATGCACCTTTAAACTATTCAAGTGAGGTCAAAAATTGGACTGCGTTCCAAAACGTTGAAACTTTAGCATGACCACCGTATTCCACAGATCTAAATATTATTGAAGATCTATGGGGATGGCTTGCTGGTAAGGTTCATGAGAATAGGTAACAATTTGAAGTCAAAATGCTTTAATTCTAATGATTCGAATGAAACGGCCTGGCCTGAAGTTTCATTAGGCTATCTGAAGAATTTTTACAAATCCATTCATCAACGTATTTACGAAGTAATATACAGACAAGGATGCAGCACAAACTATTAAGCTTTAAATAATAATAAAAAAAATGTCGTATATTTATTCTTTGGTTAGTGCCTCTATTCAAATAAACCAATAAATCAAGTACTATATTACAACTGCTCAAGTTTTACTGCTACGATATACCGTTAGATGGAATAATATTTTGATGTATGATGCATTTTCTTTCATAAAATATTTTGACTCTCAAAATTCGCGGCTTGATTAAAAGGACAATTCAAGTGATTCAAATGATCATGTAAAAAGTGCCATGTAAAAAGTGCCATGTAAAAAGTAAAAAAGTCAATGAGCCATGTAAAAAGTCATATGAATTTGGAGACTAGTGAAGTAACGATCAAGAGAAGGGCAGGATTTAGAAGCAGCATTGTTTAAAAATGCAAATGCATATGACTTTTTTCTAGATGTGCTAAGATGATATTTCAAAATCAAGTAGCCTGATAGTTGTGGAGTCAAGTATAGAATTTTGGTTTTATATTTTTTCTAAAGCATGATGCTTCTTAAATACTGTGTCAAAGTCTCTATAAACTACAAGAAAAACTAACGGAGAACTTTGAATTTAACCGAAGCGGTCTAGTTAGGGAAACTATCATATAAGAAAAATGATAAGGGTATTAACTGACAGCCACGCTAGAACGTTAGGACTTCCGTACTTCGATTTCTGTAGAAGCTGTCTTAATACAGAAGAAGAGGAAACAGTCAGACACCTTTTATATGAGTGTGAAAGCTTAGCTAGTGCCTCCCCTTTTTTTTGTTTTTTTTATATCTCCCCTTTATTTATTACAGTCTGATATATATTAGCAATATGTAATTTTTGTATACAGTAGATTCTGTTTTTATGCGGTTTATTTTTATGCGGTTTTAAAATTGTGCGGTTTTTTAAAAAATTAAAAAATGCATGTCGACCTATCGGGAATTGTACATATAAACAAGATTCTAAACCAGCTAAGCAAAAATTCATCACAGATTATATCAAAAATGCTAACCTTACAAGTATGGAACCGCCTGCATCACCATCCAGATCAGACGTGTACATTTCCTCAATTGACGGAAGTGATTTTACGCCAAATCCTAAACGAATGCGCAACATGCGGGTATTGTCTGATTCTATTTCTGACGATGTAAATTTATTTTTCGATTCTGACGTTTCTTAAATAAAGATATAATTTTCAAAAATACAATTTTTTGTTTATGCGACTTTAATTAATTATTTCAGATTCATGCGGTCTATGGAACGTATCTATAGTTATAATATGGGACTAGTGCCCTTTTTTTATGCGATTTTATTACATTATTTCAGATTTATGCGGTTCTTAGCACTTTTGAAACGTATCTATAGTTTTACTATTGTATAAAACTGGTAGCTTTTTTTATACTGTTTTTTTTATGCTGTTTCTTGCGGAACATATATACCGCATAAAAACAGAATCTGTTATTATTATTATTGTTTTTTGTGATTACACTGTAAATCTTATAGTTAGATCAGTCGGTGTGAGTCGCTTTAATCTTCGTTTGATATTTTCTGCCGGTGCATTTCTTCATTTTGGTGGACTGACAATCGCTGTATATGCTTAGTGCTACATTTTGTGATTGTTTCTTGGATAGTGTCTACGTTTAAGTCACGATGTATGGTTTCATTGGAAATAAACCAACCAGCATTTGCTATATTTCGTAACATTTTGGATTGTGTTCGCTGTATGAGCTGAAGATTTGTATTTTTAGCCGTTCCCCATATTTCTATTCCGTATTTCCAGATAGGAGTAATAATTGTTTTGTATATAGTCACCTTATTATAAAGTGATAGTTTTGATGCTCGTCCGATTAGCCAACTTAATTGCCGGTACTTATTCTTAATTTGATTTCGTTTGTTAATGATATGCTGCTTCCATGTTAGTTTTTCGTCAATAGTTATTCCAAGATATTTTGCTGCTGGACAGATTTTTATTTTGTTGTTTTTTAAGGTAAGATTATATTTTGATACGGAATTTTTAACTGATGTAGCGGACATAGCGCATCTAAAACTGACGAAGCTTTGCTCGCTTATTAAAGCTACCGGATGGTTTGAAAAACAACCCATACGGTAAGAATAAGTCCCAATGGTATCACAATGGCCCTATGAAAGGTCTAAGTGGGTCATTGCGACAGCCAAACCACATACCAAACTAAGGAAGTTTGAAACAGAGGAAACTTTAAAATATGATAATTTTGTGGATTTATTTTGAAACCACGAATATTGATTTTTGCTTTCTTCTAAAGCATATCACTTCCAATAGGGAACAAAATCCATCAATTTTCCCAGTTTGCCTACTTTTTATATATAGTCGCAGTACTATGCGTTGTTTAATCTTCGTGTTATATGAGCAAAGACATCGTTGCTCGTCTCTATAACTCGCCGCAATGATTTGCCTTTCCTCTTCCTTTCATACTTCTTACGATGCTTCACAAAAATGAGGCGCACAATAAAAAAAGATTTGGTTTGAATTTTGTTTGTCAAAGTTACATATCATAAGATTTTCCTTGATTTCCTTGACGTTTTTACAAAGCATTAAGGAAGTATTATTTTTTTCGGAGAAATTAAAAAACCAAAATTCGGTGCTTAGAAAATAAATGCATAAAAGACGTCTAAAGTTTCCTTTGTTTCAAGACTAATTAGTTTAGCTCAACCATATGACTAGATACTTTAAATAAATATCATATCTTTCTTATTGGGGACGCCATACAATGAATGTTCAAAATATTCGTGACATACAAAGAATTTCGACAATAGAATCGAAGTTGAAAAAGGAACTCTCGCGAAAAAAAAGATTCAACAATAGGTTCTCTACCAAGCAATTAACAATAAGACCAAAGCATGGAGGAAACGCTAAGATTTACATCCGCATTGGGATAGCCGAAAGATGCGTTGGCGATATCAACGAGCGTTGGGGTGGCGCTGAAGTACAACATTGAGAAAGCTACTTTAACGATAGTGAAACCGCAACTTGTGCACGTTTTCTTACAAGGATTGTAATGAATATTGCACAAACACACGCCCGCATGTCTGCACACATACGCACATATCAATAACAATGGCCAGAGAAAAACAAGAAAATAAAAGAAATAAATTAAAAACAAGGAAATTGTAATTTTGTTACTTGGAAACGGTGGAAGCAACAGTTTTTGGAGGCAAACGAACGTTCGTTAATGAACATATTGCAACAAAAGTTGTGGCAAGCGTTATGAAAAAGGATACTCGCACGCACAAATACTAGAGTTCAACGAAGAAACTGAGCATAGCTTCCATATCAAGTATTAATAAATTTCGGTTATATTTAGTACGCATTTTGTAGGTGGAGTGAAGTTGCGGTATTTTTAATACTGCAATATTTATTTTAACTGTATGCAGCTTTGTTATTAAGCTACCGGAGAACTTACTTCAACGAGTAAATACGTAGATACATATGCGTTACATACAGTGCGTGTCAAAATTTACGACATAACTATTATTACATTAAAAACTCTGTAGAAAGTCATAAAATGCCGCTCAACAAAGTCACCCCTACATCGGATTAAAAGTTGGATTTCAGCAAGCCCGAAAAAACCACTAGCAAGACAAGGAATGCAAATTTGTCGCAGAAAGTAAATCCAACGCCCATAGAGCAATGTTGCTTTCGGGCGCACTATGAATCGTGTCGAATTGCTTCTGGATATTGAGAATGGAAGAGAGATTACGTATTATTGGCAGAAAGTAACGGGGGATTTTTTAGCTATTATCTTTTTAGCCTTGAAGCCTTTCAAAATATAGGTGGTGCAAGAATGGAAGCCGAACGACCTACCGCAAAGCAGAATTTTTGGTGAATGGGCTCTTGGAAAGTTGGCCGAAGATCCACTTTTTATCGAAACGTAAATAAGCAGAATTGTCGATTTTGGAGTGAAGATCAGCCAGAAGAATTGCAAGAGCTACCAATGTATCCAGAAAAGGTCACAGTTTGGTGCGGTTTATGGGATGGAGGTATCATTGGACCCTACTTCTTTAAAGATGCTGCGAACCGTAACGTAACTGTGAATAGTGAGCGCTACCGTGAAATGGTATCCAACTTTTTTTGCCCAAAATGCAAGAGCTTGACTTGCATGACTAGTGATTTCTGTGGTTTCAGCAAGACGGTGCCACATGCCACACAGCACGCGTAACAATGGACTTGTTGAGAGGCGAGTTCGGTGAACATTTTATTTCACGTTCGGGACCTGTCAATTGGCCACCCAGATCGTGCCAAATAATGCCTTTAGATTATTTTTTGTGGGGCTATGTTAAAGCTCCTTAAACCATTTATATGTGAGATACCAGCCGAAACATTGGAAAGAGTATGCCAAAATTGGACCATTTGAAGCGCAGTCGCGGTCAACATTTGCATCAAATAATCTTCAAACATTAAATTATATGGATTTAAAATATTTGATTTTAAATAAAAATGGAATGCATTTTTCTGAATTTTACGTGTTTTTTTTTTAAAGCTTTCCTATAGCTCTTAAAAAATCACCCTTTAGAGGGAGACCAATATATAGATATGCGAAAAGCTTGCGCGAAAGACTTAGGAAAGCTCATGTAATTTTCTAACAGAAATTTCACAGCACCATGCGATTTTCTATCAGTATAACCATGTCAACTAAATGACCAATATCCAGAGTATGCCTAAATTATTCTTTAACACGCTAAGTAGTGACAACAATGGAAACTATGTGAAATTGAAATTAAAATTTGAAAAGGTTGAGCCAAGGAGCACCAGGAGACTTGTTGGCTCCTAAAACATTCAGGCTGAAAAGCCCATTGTATTTAAAGCTCTGGAGTGAGGGTAGATAGTCAAGGAGAGAAGGAAAAAAGTATCAGGAAAAGAAATAGGAAATAATAGAGACGGAGATAGAGATAGTTAGTGTGAGAATTTTCCAGATTCTGTGGCAAAACTGTAAATATGCTCAAGTTTTAGAGAACGAATATTACCTCCTTTCGGCGGTTAAAACGCGGAAGTGGCTCCCCGTAGTGGTTTCAGAAAAAACTCACAGGGACCCCATATCAGGGACCTCGATAACTGTTGGATGGTATTCGTTTCGTTCTTGGTCAAAAAATCACGGATACCGATGGCACTGTGCGACGGTGCATTATCATGGTGCAAGTTGTTTTCCCACAAATACTATCTTTTTCGACAAAGTGCCGCACGAAAACATCCCGTAACGCCTAAATAATAGTGCTTAGTAACAGTCTGAACTTCTGGCGAAAATGTATGGTTTACAATACCGTTGTAATCCATAAAAACCGTCAGCATCGCTTTCTTTTTGACTGAAAACGAAGTGGTTTTTTTGGTCTTGGTTAATTCGGAGCTCAAAACTCACTCGCCTGATGTCTGGATTGGGTTTCGTACTCATAAATCCACGTCCAGTCTCAAATAATTAATAATGAGACACTTGACAAATCGATTCATGTTTTTTTCGTGTTTGTTTTTATCGATAACAACGCGGTCCCTTTTTTACATGAAATTCAGGTCCCAACCAACTGCAGCAACACAGCAATGCCCTGAATGGATCCATAAGCAATATTCCAGTTTTCTGCCAACTCTCTGATAATTACATTGGCACGGTCTTTTCTGAAGCGTTCATGCCACTCGTAAGCTCTTTTTTTTTCTAGAGGCCGCCGTAGGCGAATGGGTTGGTGCGTGACTACCATTCGGAATTCAGAGGGAACGTAGGTTCGAATCTCGGTGAAACAGCACAATTAAGAAGGCAGGCAATGGCAAACCTCCGAGTGTTTTTCTGCCATGAAAAAGCTCCTCATAAAAAATAGGCCCCTCCATTTGTGGAGCAACAGCAAGACGCACGCCACTCCTCTCCTCCTAGGAGCCTGGCCAAACACCCGAGATGGGTGTACACGCCAATTATTTATATATATAATATATATTAACAAACCGTAAAGCTAGTATTAAAGCACTTGTATTTTATCGGGCCAATTGCGTTTAGTCTCTCGCTGTGTATATTTTAAAGTAGCTTTGGACAGCACTAAAATCATCTCTATGACGCTTTGATATTTTGACGGATGTCTATTTGAAGCCATCACTTTTACACATAGCTGAAGTACAGTAAACCTGAGCAATTATACTTTTACTACATTTAATTTTACTTTATAAAATTTTATGAGCATAAAAAGCTTGATTAAACCATATTTTTGTCATGAACTGTATGCGCGTAGATGCATGTACGAGTATGTATGTATGTATGAAGGAAGGAAGCTAAGCATTACAAAATCATGTGAAAACAAATGCAATGTAAAGTTTTTTGAAAAATTTATAATTAAATTTGTGGTTAGTGCGAGCATATTTTATTTATTACTCGTTTGGAAAATGAAAAGTTCTGCGTCAAAGTAGCGGAGTCTAGAAAAACGATGTAAGCTGATAAGCGTATTGTGCATATGTATGTATATATATATATAAATACATATGTTGATATCATTTTAATTTATTTTCATATCTTAAACTTAACAAGAAAATAAGAAGGCAATTGTCTTTAAGGTCTATATCTGTGGAAAAGTGGTGAAAGATGTGCTCCAAAGAAGGGATTCTTGAAAAGGCACTTGCCTGTTGACTGCACCTGAAACAAATTTCAGTCCGAAAAGCTTTTTTTAAGTTGATTTCAGCTCAAGCTAGCCTAGATCCCGCATTTCTCGGTAGTCGTGGTTGTTTTGAACGGTTTGAGTGAACGGAATCAATTTTAGTTTTAAAGTTTCTTGGGAAAATTTATAATATTATACGATAAAGTGAGAAAATCATTCGTTTTAATCATCAACATCAAGCAAACCCTTGTGGATAAGTATCGACAATAAAGCTTTTGTTTCAATAATCAAGGCCTACTGTTAGGTTGGGTTAGGTTAGGTGGACCTGGCTGGCTGAAAGCCATCACATGGACCTATTGATCTTTAGTGTTACCAGATGGAGCTAGACCCTTACGTTTCTTTGTAGTAGACATCTTGTAATAATAATAATAATAATACGTCTGCGTCTTTTGCGAATCTAAGTAAACTTTGGGGCTCTATCCGCGAGAGGTTTTCTAACTTCTAATATTGTAAAGCTCCTAAGCATTTTAATCTGGTTCTAGCTAATGCAGGACAAGAACATAGAAGGTGTTCTAGCGTTTCCCTCTCTTCTAGTTCATTGCAAAATCTGCAGCTGTCGTTGTTTGTGATTCCTATCTTGTATGCGTGCACCGTTAGCAAATTGTGGCCTGACAGTATACCTACGATAGTTCTGCTTTCTTTTCACGACAGACACTTTGTGTACGCATGATTTTCGCGGTTCTACAAGTGGCTAGATTATTCCACCTCGTATGTCGTTTTCTAGTTCGAATTGTCTGTAAACAGCGCTTTTGGCAAACTCATCTGCTATTTCGTTTCCTGCAATGCCCTTATGTCCGGGTACCCAATAGATATGCAACCGTCTGTCTGCGGCTAATCTCTCTATGACTTCCCTGCTTTTTAGAACATTTTTAGATGAAATTTTATATGAGTCTATTGCCGCAGCTTGGCTGTCAACGTATATATTTATTTTGGAGTTGCTTGATGTCTTTGCGATTGCTATTTCTGCAGCCTTCCCTGCCGCAAAGACTTCTGCTTGAAAGATACTACAGTGGTCAGGAAGCTTAAATGGCTGCCTGATACCTAGCTCTGCGCAATAGATCCCTGTCCCTACTTCGTCTACCATTCCATCGGGCCATCGGTAAATATATTAGTAGTATTTGGGTTAGGTTTCATTCCTTTTTTCCACCCCTCTTCTTCTATTGTTGTTCGGAATTTCTTCACCCAATTGCATTTCGGAGTCATATAGTCCGTTTGGACTCTATAACTAATGCCTATTGAGCTATGTCCGAATGTTTTAAAAGTAAATTCGCCTGTCGCGTTGAGTCTTACGGCGGATTTACCTGATAGGCATTCCGCCGCAATATCAATCGGTGACAAGTTGAGTATTCTTTCATGCGCTGCCATTGGAGTAGTTCTCAATGCACCTGTTGTGCAAAGTGCACCAAGACGTTGAATACTTTCCATAGGCTTTTTATATGTCGATATTCTTAGCGCAGTCCACCACACCAGAGCGCCGTATAGTAATATTGGCTTTACTATAGCTGAGTAGCACCAATACATTATAGCAGGAGATAGACCCCATGTAACTCCCAGCATCTTTTTACATGCGTAAGCTGGCCTTTTTCTTCCTCTCTAATATAGTTTACTATACAAAATTACTCCAAAGTACTTTGTGTGGTTCTTAAGAGTTAGTTCCACTTCGTTTGGGTTGCCAATATGGGGTCTTGTAAAAATTATCATATCCGTTTTATCAGCATTTATCCCAAGGGCTGCCAGTGTTGTCAATTGGTGCACTGCTGCGAGTGTATTATTAATTAGATCACTAATGGTGTTTAGGTATTTGCCTGTCACTACTATGACTATGTCATCTGCATAAGCTACTAGTTTTGTTGCCGTATCTTCAAATTTCTTTAGTAACTCATTAACAGCGAGTAGCCAGAGAAGTGGCGGAAGAACACCACCCTGTGGCGTACCCTCGCATGCTACTTTAGTGAGTTTAGCTTCGTTCCATTCCGCCCTTATTATTCTACAACCTAACAGGTTCTTTATCCATGAGTAAACAGCGGGTTCTGTATTCGTTGTATTTAAGCCCCTTAAAATGGCTTCTCTTGGCACATTGTTGAATGCACCACTAATGTCTAGAAATACTCCTAAAGCATATGCCTTGTACTCTAGCGCTTTCTCTATAACTAACACTAGTGAGTGTAACGCAGTCTCTGTGGATTTGCCTTTAGTATTTATATGCGTGTCGTGTCTTAGACATGAAGTCGGGCATCCAATTTTCTCTGTTGCGTGCGTCAAGGATTTTCTCAAGCGTTTTCAGAAGAAATGAGGTCAAACTAATGGGCCTATAGTCCTTTGAGAGTATTGTTCTTACCCGCATTTGGTATAAATACAACCCTTGCTTCTCTCCAGGGCCTACTGTTACCCATATAAATAAAATTTCCAGCAACTTTCTCCCATAATCATATTTTTCTCAATTGAATGTATTTGACTTATTCGTCTATGCTAAAAATCGATTTCAGTTAACTTGGATGGATTAATACACAAAAAAAAATGTTTCTCAAATAATGCACTCTAAAAATCTAATGAATAACAGATGTGCTTTCATACATATAATACATATACATATATGTAAATACATACATACATATGTACATATGTAGAGTAAAAAGGTTTTGTGGGCCCTCCCTGCGAACTAGCTGAGGAGCGTAGAGGAGTTGGTTTACGACGGCGCCATGACTTGGCGAAAATTGCAACTTAAGCGTAAAGATTTTCTACAAACATATGCACATTGATTTGAGAATACTTATATGTTCATATGTATATTGAAGAACAATATAGAAGAAGCACATAAGAAAGTGGCATTCAAATGTAAGGAATTACGTTAGGCCCCTGCAGGGAAAATATGAATGAAAAAATGACTGGTTTAGGTACGGATGGCAAACCATTTTAAAGTCTGTTCCGAAAAGTAAACCCAAAAACAATTGCGCTTCGATCTTGCGTCTTTTGATTGGTATTACATAAGCTAACTTCTTGAACTGGGCTGGAATATGATGTAGTTTTTTCCGAATTCAAGAACCGCAAGTTATTTTTTCATATTTTCGTTTTTACTATTGAGTATGCAGGTTTACCGGCAAAGTCGTCGTAAATACTTAAGGGCATTTTTTGATTATTTAGGTAATTTTTGATTAATTTGGTTATATGGCATGATGCCCATGGACTAATCGCATAATCAGATTAAAGGAAAAAAGTTGGACAGGAATAAATAAATGGTCTCCTGCGCGCAAAACACGGAGCGGGTTGAGTATTTGTGGATTACACACTATAAGTAAGTTACGGTTGAGTTAACTGTTTAATGCTGCTGATGAAGTTCATAAGGTTGCTTGCTAGGTCTGTAGGCGTAGCGAAGAAATGAGCGCCAAGACAGCTAAGGAGGCGGTGCTGAGTTGATTTCTCGTCACTCTCCATACAGATGATACTAAAAGGACTCGAAGTAAAGCCAAATCTCACAGCATGCATATCTCGCGGATAGTATCCTGTGAGGGTACCCACGAAATTCGAGAATTGAGGTTTTTTCAACCTCAGAAGATCCCTCAAACGCCTCCGATCCACATGTGGCTAGAAAGATTTCACCTTCTCACAAGTTGGTGTACTTGCCAAGCGCTCTCGGAGTTGACGTGAAGCCCATTCTTCCAGGAACAGATCACAGATGATCAAAGGGATCCGAATCCTCTCATTTCACGAGGAAACTAATAGGACTATGAATAAGTTCGTGCGTTACTGCGTAACTTGATTATTATTCCATCGATCCACATTTCCAAACATTCATTGGAGAGCTACTGTCGTAAGGCACAAACGTCAGTATAAGTTTTTTATTTGAAGCGTAAACAACAATATTTTTACCACACTTGAAAATGTCGAATTTCGTGCCAAATAATGTGTTTTTGCGGGGAATTCTTCTTCATTATTTTAATATGAAGAAAAAAGCAGCCGAAAGTCATCGTATCTTGGTGGAAGTTTATGGTGAGCATGCTCTATCTGAGCGAACGTGCCAGAAGTGGTTTGCACGCTTTAAAAGTGGTGATTTTGGCTTGGAAGACGAAGAACGCGAGGGTGCGCCGCCAAAGTTCATGGATACCGAATTGGAGGAATTGCTCGATCAAGATCCGGCTCAAACGCAAGAAGAGGTTGCAAAAACTTTGGGAGTTGATCAATCAACCATTTCCAAACGTTTAAAAGCCATGGGAATGATCCGAAAGGTAGGCCATTGGGTGCCGTATGAATTGAAGCCAAGAGACGTTGAACGCCGTTTTATGGCATGCGAACAACTGCTTCAACGGCACAAAAGAAAGGGTTTTTTGCATCGAATTGTGACTGGCGATGAAAAGTGGGTCCATTACGACAATCCAAAACGTCGGGCAACGTATGGATACCCTGGCCATGCTTCAACATCGACGTCGGCGCAGAATATTCATGGCCTGAAGGTTATGCTGTGTATCTGGTGGGACCAGCTGGGTGTTGTGTATTATGAGCTACTGAAACCGAATGAAACGATTACGGGGGATGTCTACCGACGACAATTGATGCGTTTGAGCCGAGCACTGCGAGAAAAACGGCCGCAATACGCCGATAGACACGACAAAGTTATTTTGCAACATGACAATGCTCGGCCACATGTTGCACAAGTGGTCAAAACATACTTAGAAACGCTCAAATGGGATGTCCTACCCCACCCGCCGTATAGTCCAGACCTTGCGCCATCCGATTACTATCTCTTCCGATCGATGCAACATGGCCTGGCTGACCAGCACTTCCGTAATTACGATGAAGTCAAAAAATGTATCGATTCGTGGATTGCGGCAAAACCGACCGAATTTTTCACAAAGGGAATCCGTGAATTGCCAGAAAGATGGGAAAAAGTAGTAGTAAGCGATGGACAATATTTTGAATATTAAATTTGTAACCATTTTACGTCAATAAAGTTTCAAATTTCGAAAAAAAACCGCACGAACTTATTCATAGTCCATCTCTTGCCTGACAAGCTCATCAGCCTCGCAGATTTCCGCAATGTTGACTTGCCCAAGTACCCTTTTATCCATGAAGCCTGGCGCGATCGAAAGTGAGACCAGGCATTGCTGGACCCATTTCGAACGCATCATCATTGAGCTCAGGGCCCTAATCGCCGCTTGGATATCGTGACGTAAAAAGCCATACTACTTTTCCAAATAATTTGCAGAATAGATTCATTCGAAAAACAGCTTTTTTTTTAATGATGTGAACTGGGAAGCACTTTGTGAAAAATCAAAATTCAAAACTTTATCAACCAGTCATATTCAACTGTCAGGGCTGGATTCAAATTTTATTGATGATTTTAATTAACTGACATATTTTTTTTATCAAAAAAACCAAAAAACAAAATGAGACGCTTGAAGCAACATTTAAAAAAGAGGACTTATAAGCAGATTTTTTTTTTTTATTTTTAGAATTTATAAAAAGCGAATTTCTCGAAAAAAGGTTAAGTTTTAAACATCATGCCATTTCAACATCTAAGGCGATCTTCTCGGTAAACCTGTCGATGTACATTGCTCGATAATCAGGGATTTACAAGCCATACTGTAAGTTGTGTAGTACTCCCAGCTCTGTCTTCTCATACTTGGACTATGCTTACGGCATCTGTTTATTGTCACACAAAATAATAGACATGCAGACAAAGGTAGGCGAGCTAGTCGCGCTGGCACGCAAAGTCGGTTTAGAAATGAACGTGGCAAAAACTTAGGCAAGGAGAGTCAACAAGAACAGCACTAAGCAAGTAATGATCGACGCTAATGTTTCCGTCGACAGCTTTTGTTACCTCGGCTGGACTATAAAAACAGACGGTGGGGCTGTAGAGGATGTCAGCAACAGATTGGGTAAAGCAGAAGCCGCATTCGGACGGCTTTGGGAAATGTGCGCAAGCTCGCAAATCTCCAAAGGAAAACAAGCTCGGGTACTCAACGCATGCGTTAAGTCAACGCTACAATATTGGCAGCGAAATTTGGAGCGCGTTACCGTTACCGCAACGACCCGGATTTATATCCGGCCAAGGACTGTCACTTCAGCAGCATTCCCCATATATGTATGGGGGATGATTATGCTGCTACAACAACAACAACAACGAGAATGGCCTTCGACTGGATTCCAAAGGGGAGCAGAGACCATGGTCTGCTAAAAATCATCTGGTGAAGATTGACCCTGAACGACTTAAATTCATTCAGGTACACCTGGGATGCTGTTTAAGCAACAGCACAAAATTGCGTATGCTGAAAAATCCTTGTAAAGGCCCTATGCTCCGTCGAAGTATAAAAAAGCAGAAACAAAAAAGGCGTAAGTTGTGCTAGACAATTTCGAATCGCATTACGGATATTTTCATGCCATTTCTTTATGTGCTTCTCGGTCAATAAGTGTCGATTCGCTTGTATTATTTTCGCATTATATATATTTTTTGTGCCGACATATTTTGAACTCAAAAAAATTGCTGACAAATAATGTCGAATGTCATCAGAAGTTTATTGTGATTATACTGAGCCGTTGAAATTTTGCAAAATTTAGTTTCGACGCTATTAAAGGGACCAAAGCCAAGCAAAACGATTATTTTTAAGATATAGTAGGAATTATTTAAAAAATTAATTTAAGCCTTTTTGCTTATTTAAAGCACCTAGGGCCCCTTGAAAGTATCACCAATGCCCCACCCTGTCGACTACAGGGACATCAACAGTATCAGCAGCTCAGTTAGAACTTGGTTTCTCATAGGTTTCAATTTCTCAGCGGACCACATCTCAGCTGTCCAGTATATTAACACTTCTGAAAGCTTGCAGGGAGGGACACGTGACACTAGTCGTGGCTATTTAATAAATTCATTGGAAGCTCACCAGTTCTCTAGTGGTGCGCTTACCTACAGGGAATGCATGCATCCAAAGAGATTTCTCTGACTTCTTTAGAAATACATAAAAGGTTTGTGTGTGTGTGTTTGTTTGTGTACTAATATATGTAGGCAACTATCGACTCGTCATATACATATGTATGTATGTGCATATAAATATTTTTTATCAATAAAAATTTCATCGATATCAAACGCATTTGGCGCGGCTTCAACACAAAGGCTCAACCAACAAAACCGACAGTTGGACGACAGGCTGACTGACTGACAGATACATTTTATTAGTGGTGCGATGTTGAAAGCCAACGTGCCGCTTGTAATACTTAAGTGATTTAGTCAGCGCATGAACGGGTGAGTGGATGATGATGATCGAATAAAGTTGGCTGCTGCTGCTGTTGCTGCTGCCCGATTGACTGAGTATTTCAGTTGGTTGGTCCGTCGGCCGGTAGTCAAATTGCCTCATCATGCCGCTGTCAGGCGTTATGGCGCTAGGTGACTCCTGCCGACTGCTACAACCATTTCAGCAGAGTTTCCCCTTTGTGCCGCTGCTTAGTAATTACGCATCCTTTCAGCCGTTCGGTCACTCACTCAGGCTGGCACAAAAGTCCCTTAAACATTGCCTCATCTTGTGCTTTACGCGTATTGCTCACCGTTTACTTTATTTCTTATTCAATTTGCACACAATACAAGGCAATAATAAAATATAATATTACTTACAATAGTTGCCATTGTCGCTCCTGCTCCTTCTCCTTTTGCTTTTGCCTTTTTATCCACCACAGCCTTTTTTTTAAAGTTCATCCCTTTTTGCTTGCTGCGTTTTTTTGGAAGTCATGCTCCCAGTGATCCATCTTCATGTTTTCGACATTCGTTCATTACATTTTCGTTTTCAAATCGAGGTTTCTATTGAAGGCGAAGATTTTTGCATTTTAATTTGTCGTGTCTTGGGTTGTTGTGCTAAAGGATTTGGAAGAAGGATAAAATAAAATTGAATAAAATACATTTGGCGAATTGGTTGCATGAATTGTCTGGATGATTGTGTGTTGCTCCGCTGATCGATGACATTTTTATTGAGTTGAGTGAAAAAAGTGGAGATGAAAGCAGGAGCGTCACAGAGAAAAGTACAAGTTTGGGACGCTGAAAAATAGCGTTTCGGGTTTGGAATATTTAGAATTTGTATACATTTTAAATAAACTGGACCCCTAAATTCACAGTATAATTTTAAGCCGACACTTAACTAAGAGGGCTGTGGAGACACGTAACTTAGAGCACCGACACATAGAGAGCGCTTTGTACTCAACAAATAGTGCCTTCGGCCAGGAAGGAAGAGCTTACACCTCATTGAGTGTACTAAGTTTAGCGTTAAGTGTCACAAGACTTAGGGTATTTAGAATTTCAACAGATAAACACCCTTTAACCAATTAATTTGTTGTAAATAAGACAAAAGAAAGGTCTTATTCTTCTTCTTGATTAACGCGATAACTGCTCAACCCTTTGTCTTATGAATCGAACGATGATTGTGTGTGCCACTTTCGAGGAAGCATTTCTCTTGAAAACAATCTCGTAATCGATACGAGGTTCTTACCCAGAACAAGACATTACGTCTCTAATACGAGCTTTTCAGTTTTGGCCAGAAAAAATATTCACGTGCCAAATGCGAGGTTCTCAATTGACGCACGGATGTTGGATGATGGCTCCCACACGTTGTATTAAGGCAAAGGGTTAAGCGATTTTGATCAAATTTAACAGAACGCGCCAATCGGCATCAGTTAGGCACACCAAGTCCTGCTCCACTTAATCTTTACAACGCAGCGGAGGTCTTCCTCTTTCCCTGCTACCACCTTTCAGAGCCGGACTGTTTGTATCCATTCGCACAGCATAACCAATCACACGAAGCCGCTGGATCCTTATTCGCTGCACTATGTCAATGCCGTCGTATTGCTCATACAGCTCATTGTTCTATCACCTACGTTATTCGCTGTTGCTAACGTGCAAAGGTCCAAAAATCTTACGCAAAATCTTTCTCTCAAACAATCCAAGGGACATCTCATCGGCTGTTGTCATCATGCAAGCTTCTATGCCATAAGATAAAATGGGCACGGGAGCTTTATAGAGAGTTTTATTCATCGAGAGAGAACTATACTACTCGATAACCTTTTTAGTCCAAAGTAACACTTTTTGGCAAGAGAGATGCTCCGTTGGATTTCAGGGCTCCACTATTATTATCAGTGTTAATGCTGGGCCTTACTGAAACGAAGTCTTGTACAACTTCAAAATCATAACTGTCAACAGTGACAAGAGTGCCGATACGCGAGAGCGCCGACTATTTGTTTGATGACTGTAGGTCTTCATCCTACAAAACATTAGTTGAAAATATTATTGTATGATATATGACACAGATTCCGCTAGATTAAGGCAATCTAGACTCCATCTGCATGTCCTCTTCAGAGTCTAAAGTTAATCATTCGCCTGCTATGGACTTTTTTCATAGCGAAAGACGAGAATGACCGTAGTCTCTTCTTCTATTACAAAATCTACCAAAAGACCGAGGTCAACTAAGGTTATAGCTTCAGGATTCCTTTTTGGTGAATGTTTTTTTTTGAAGGTGACCGGGTAGTGCTGCAGAAAACTTCGCGAATTTATTAATTTATTCATTTGAGGGTGAAGTGTAGGGTGAAGAAAATTTCCATTTTAGGTAGGATTTTTGTTAGAATCATGCACTAGTTCTGAAGAAAAAAGAAGTGCGTTCTCACTTTCGTGCTACAAAAAGAGTTTGGCCGAAATGGGACATCAGCGGATCCAAGGCGCTACTTAATCGGTGAAGGAAAAATGTCTCTATGTTAGTTGCTTTGAGAACGGGTTACTGTCTCCTAGGTCGACAAGCGCAAAGATTGAACTTATCATATTCCGAGGGTTGTAGAAGCTGCAAGAATGAAGAGGAGGAAGAGTCTGTCAGACATCTTCTCTGTTACTGCCCCGCGTGGGATATCATTAGAGTTAGATTCTTTGGCTTATCGCTTGTGAATGAAACTCATGGCCTTATCAGCCAGTTTAGTGGGTTTGCACTTAAAACAAAATGATTAAACGAGTAGTCGCAGATAAACTGCTACTATTGTATCACAATGCATCGGAAACAGTCTACCTTGGTGCTTAAAGCAAACAAAAAAAAAAGCACAAACGCTTAATATGAGGTACTGATAACTTATTTTTTCAAAAACTGCTATTAACTGGGAAAGTCGGGAAGGAGTTACTCTGGTTATGAAAGTTTTTCAGTTAGCTGCTGTAATAAAAAGAGCTCAAATTCCTTTTGCATCTTGGATGACTGCTACAATAGCGGCTCCTACTCTTATGTCTGCTTACCGATGTAATGCAGAAAATAGTCCCGCCAAGGGTGTCTCCCCAGAAGAAGAGGGGTCTGTTTTAGTAGCCACATCAGTTAACGCAGTAGATGACGCTCGCTGTAAGTTCTAAGGCACAAAAGAACAAAATACAAAAAAAAAACTCCCATTTCTCCATTACTTCATTCTTCTACACTTGCACCCTATGGGATTTATATGTTGACCCGGTTTAATGTATTATTATGGGACTCTCGAGTGAAATGTTTTATTTTTAGTATCTGGACCTCGGGTCAAAGTATCGTTGGAATTTCTTCAGTGCTCCTACTTAATGCATGGACGATGCTAACTGAATGGGCCGAGTGATTCATGCTTCGGTCCTGTGATGGTTATACAAAATAACTGCTAAACGCCAGAGGCTTGTGGGAGGGGCACTTTTCCTGCATATTTGAAACGTGCAAACCTCTATAAAAGCGTTGGCGGTTGCATTTTCTGTCTCGTAAAATTAACACTACGACAAGGGACGAAAAAATAACATTTTCCTCAATAATGGGAAACGGTTTGCTTCATTATTTTGTGACTAATACTGAGCAGTACTGGATTGAACCCTGAATTATTGAGCTCCGTAAATCCTGGAAGCCTTTCTAGTACGGTTTGCTGCACTCGTTGCTCGTTTCGTTTTGTTTTCTGCAGCTAACTTAACTTCCCAACCCCCCATCAATATCGAATTTTCCAACCGCTGATGCGCATTTATGGTGAGATAAACAACGCTGCCGCTCTTACTTTGATTCAGCTGTAACTTCGGCCTGTTTTCTGCACCGTTCCTGTCATGAGTCGAAAAAAAGTAACTCATCAAATTCCCAGCACTTTTCCTTGTCGAATCACTGACATTCGCCGATTGTGCGCCTTGACATATTCTACCAAATGTGCCCAGTAAAGGAATCAATCAGTATGCCATGGGCCATCAACGCTTTTTGGCACACGCACACACACTTACAATCAAATACAAAGTAGAAAACCAGTAGCTAAATCACAACCCTTTTTAACCAGAAACACTGCATCATAGCACAGCTTGTGGAAGGGGTTTTAAAGAATTAGAGGAATAAAAAAGAGAAAACAAATTCCAAATAGGTGATATGTCATCATGATTTGGCAATTTGCCACTAATACATTCCTACATGCCTATGTGCAGTTATATGGATGTATGTATGTAAGCGTCCGTTTTTGACAGCACATTTGATATTCTGCATAAATTTTCAACTTACGAATGGAAAGCATTAACGAATGTGCATTGCCAACAGCTGAGATTACAGCGTGATTTGCGAAAATGCAGAAAAAAACTTAAAAGAATGTGATCGTCATTTGACATAATGTTGCCACAATCGATGTTGCATGCATGTTTCTCTGTTTCATAACACAAATGTGCAAAGGGCAAGCAAAACATAAAAAACTAAGAAAAGAAGAAAAAAGAAATGGGCTTACAATGTAGAGAGCATATGTATATTTATTACATAAGTGCGAATGTGTGTGGGTGTGTAGCCCCATCCCAACAAACACCAAAAAGCTGTTTCTGCGACTTTTGAGAAATTCATAATTCTCAAGTTCATATCTGATGTCATTCACCAGTTGAGCGCATTCATAAAACTAGAAAAGGTAATAAAAAATACTGAGCTAAGAATTAATAGAGAGGAAACGAAGTTTATGGTCTGATCCAGCTACGGTTTAAGGCATTCGAAGGTGCACAATAATTTAACTATCTGTTTATCAAAATATCAGCCACTAAAGATACATCATTGGCAACAAATGATAAAGTGTTTTAGAAGCAAGTAAGTCTTACTTTTCTAATTTGAAGCTGCTTATGTCTAAATTATTATCTCGCGACCAAAAGTTACGGATAAACCAAACCTTGATCAGCCGCGTGATTACCTATGCTTTCGAACTATGGACGCTAAAAACTACGGATGGTGTTTGAAACAAAAATATTGCGAAAAATATATGAACCTGTAAGACTGCAAGACGGTACCTATCAATTAAAATATAATCATGAGCTGGAACTATTAGCAAAAACCGAAACTGGTCGGAGACGTGTTTAAGGTGCCCCAGAAGAGAACAACTCGAAATGCAGTTGAAGTACGCCCTGTTGATGGCCGAAGAGGAGGGCGCCCCAGAAAAAGATGACACGAATACTTGGAAGTAGATCTTGAAAAGCTAAACGCGCGGCGGTGGAAAGAAGTATCCTAGAGACAGATGGCGCAAAGTTGTGAATGAGGCAATGGTTCATCAAGGACTTCTTCTTCTTCTTAATTGGCGCCATAACCGCTTACGCGAGCTTGACCGAGTTTAACAAAGCGCGCCAGTCGTTTCGTTCTCGTGCTAACCGGCGCCAATTGGACACATCAAGTGAAGCCAAGTCCTTCTCCACCTGACCTTACCAACGCAGGGGAGGCGTTGCTACCACCAGCTTATAACGTATCGAATACTTTCAAAGCCGGAGCATTTGTATCCATTCGGTTGACATGACCCAGTCAACGTACCCGCTGGATCTTTATTCGCTACGCTATGTCTATGTCGTCGTAAAGCTCACACAGCTCATTGTTCCGACGCCTACGATATTCGCCGTTGCTAACGTGCAAAGGTCCAAAAATCTTGCGCAGAATCTTTCTCTCAAACACTCCAAGCGTCGCTTCATCGGATGTTGTCATCGTCCACGCTTCTGCGCCATACTTTGAAATCTATCACCCACTGTATAATCCACACTTAGCCTCTAGTGGTTATTTTTTTGTTCACAAATTTGAAAAAAGATATACGTGGGAAAGAAATTCGAACGAATGACGGCGAAGAGCTGATGGCGGCAATAAAAGCAAAATTTTCGGATAGCGGAAAATCTATATTTCAGAGGTCATTGGTCAATTAGTTTCAAATAAATATATTTATTAAAATGTATTGAGTTCAATTCGAGTTATTTTTCATGCTGATATTGAAAAAAATAAAAGTCCTTCGTAAGCGCTTACTAACATTCATTTGTATGAATTGAAGCTGTTATAGCAAGTCTTGCGGCGTGTCACATTAATTTTCATCGTTCAGCTCTTTCTGCTCTTTAGACTTTTTCGGCTGACCTGTCCTTTATTTGGCAGTTAAGTTGGTATCTTCACTGTTAAGCCCTCTGATTTAAAATTCACGTGTGGATTTCGATGGAGATCACATTTGAAAACAAGCTTTTTCGCAAGTTGAGTAGGACAAATTTTGTTAAGATTGCCACGACTCTCGATTAGTGGTATTGTTGAGCACTGTCGTAAATCATTTGGGTATCCCCATAGTTCTCAATTCTTCCCCTGGTTAAAGACTTGGAATGTTTATTGGGACACAACAAATAAAGCGGCACGAATGCTTATCCCCCCATAAACGCCTTGCTTATGTGCATCTTCTTCTCAGGACGGCGTTTGCGTGCGTAGCACAGATACTTCATCTGTAAATGGCATAAAACACGCTGCTCTTGTTCTTTATTTGTTATTGTTGCCTGCTTGAATGCCGCCCGCCGTTGTAATTTGTATTCATATGCCAAAGTGTTGCTGTGCAAATCTGATTTGGTTCTTGTTTTTGTAGTATTGTTGTATTATTGTATTTGTTGTTGTAATTGATAAAATGCCAAATTGTTATTGATGTGCACGCGCGTGTGAATGCCTGCCGTTGCCGATGCTGTGCCAACACAAACTAGCACTCATACATACATACATATGTGTGTATGTGTGTGTGTATACAAATCTAAATGCTTACATATGTCGGAATTAATTGAAATTCGTAGGGATTCTTGCTTTTTGTTAAAATAGAGAAAACAAAAAAAAAAAATTTATAAATAACAAAAAATAAAAAAACAGTAGTAAAATATGCGAGTAAATAAAATTAAATTATCAGTCAAACGCATTTTGGTATTAATTTGTTTTGAAGTTGTACGCGTGCGCACACGCACCACACGCACCTCAACTCAACAACAGCCAGTCCACGAAGCGCGAGCGCGTAAAGGCAGCACGCATACACATCCATACATATAAATAACTACAGTCATGAGTTGTATCTAGATTTGTGGCATTCACGGTTCCGCTTTGCTGCCGTCACAGTTGTTGCCGCTGAAATGTTGTTGCTGAAATTGATGTCCAGCTGTGAAACACTGTGCTGACATATCGTTGAAATATTGACACGCAACACAAATCGACGTTGCCGAAGGGAGTCGTACAAATCACGTTTGTCAATCGGATGCCATGCCGAGGAAGAATTGTAGTTGGCCAAACAAAAAGCAATAAATAATTAATTTATTTAGAGACTACTTTTACATTTATGTGGCTTATGGAACTTGGAGTTTCCGTTGAATTTCCTAATTATTATTGTAGCGATCAGGCATTAGAAATCCACAATATTTATTCTCTAAATGCCAATTGCTCCGATTCAATCAGACAAATTCTGTTGGTTGGCGTTTCAAAAACAAAAAAAAAAAAAATGCTATCAACTAATCTGCAATAGCATCACAATAACAATAGTCACTTATAAGGCGGCCTCATGGTTACTGAATATCTCGGCACTAAATTTGTGATGATGGTCAAATTCGATGAAAATGTCAATCGAGACTGCAAATTGACTGTAGTGGGCAATCCATGCTACGAAATAATTTAAGTCATTAAGCCAACATCTGCGAAGCAATAAACTTCTATGTTTGTATCTCTAACAATTTTAGTTCTCCAGACTGTGCATTTCCTGTCCTTGCCAAAAATGAGTCACCCAGAATTTCGGCGCCCATCCTTCCTCTTTCCAAAAATAAGACCGAAGCGTTGGCTGGCTAAACTGCAATGCTTTAAACAAATTTATGATAATAGGAATTTATTACACTTTTTGTGGCAGGTTAATCACCTACCCTGACAGAAATCAAATAGATTAACGTAACCAACGCAAGACAAGTCTTGTCGAGGTCCAATGCTTCTGAAAGGAGTGAACAAGGAAATAAAAGAAAACATTTAAAACGATTGGTTATTGGGTTTATTTCATAACACTTTAATATCGATCTATTAAACAAAAAAACAGTGCCATCGCATTCAATCAAATTTGGCAGTTGTAATAAAATGCATAACTGAGTGTAAGAAATAATACCATCAATGGCAAACATTTTCTTTCCGCATTCCACGTTTACACAGCGGCAAACAACGTGAAATGAAAATTGTCAACCGATAAAGTTTTTGTGTATCGCACCATTACTCGTTACAATGATACTGGTAGCATCGCGAAACGTCATGGAGGTGGTCATCAAAAGACTGAAACGTCACGTGAAATGATTCAAAAAGTGAAGAAGTGACTTGACAGAAATTCCCTACGAAATGCCAATCAAATTGCGAAAGAACTGAAAATATCCGACCATAACATCCGCCGCATACTGAAGAATGATCTGAAGGTAAAGCCTTACAAGATCCAAAAGGCGCATGAGCTCACAGCAAAGCAGCAACAAGCCAGACTTGAGAGAGCGAAGGAGTTGCTTCGCTTGACCGAAAGCAGTCAATTTCCGAACCTTGTGTTTTCTGACGAGAAAATTTTTCCAATTGAGCTATTCGTAAACTCCCAAAACGATAGGATTTATTTGACCGACCGTTTATACGAGAATTAGAGTCATCGATTGGCCACCAGGAGGCAGCACCCACCACAGGCAATGGTTTGGGTCACTGTAACCGCAGATGGGCGCTCTCCAATCATTTTCATCCAGCCTGGCGTCAAGGTAAATGCGAAATATTATCGGAAAGTATTCTGAAGGATTCTTGGATGCCGTGGGTAGACAAACATTTTGCTGGCAGACCATGGACGTTTCAACAGGATTCAGCCCCGTCTCACAAGTCTCGAGTGAACCAAGAATGGCTAAAAAACCACGTTCCGAACTTCATAACGTCCACACAATGGGTCTGATATTCACCAGAGGCGAATCCGATAGATTATTCTCTTTGAACCATTTCGGAGAGCAAGCCCCGAAGCCTTTGTACGCGAGTGGGCCGAAATACCTGCTACCTCACTTTCGGACAGCTTACGATTCGTTTCTGGACCATCTGAAGGCCATAGTCAAGGCAAAAGGAGGTCATATCCAGCAAAAGTAAATTGATTCTTAATTTTGTATTGATTTTACACATTTTTTACTTTGAATTGAATAAAAGTAATCCTCCAAACAAAATTTATGGCCTTTTTAATTGGTTACACCTCGTGCCGGCCCTTGTAGATCTTCAAGGCGAATAGTTTGAAAAATAATAAAGTGTTTTTTTCAGTAGACCAAGTATTTTTTTATATTTTCTGGAAACTTTTAGAGCTACACATGCATTTCAAATTCTTTGTGTCTTTCATGTTTGAGTTTCTTTTTTTAAATTGAAATTGAGCACACATCTTGAGGAAATTTACTATATGTTCAATTGAAAACTACGCACACATTGTTTTTAAACATAATTGACTAATACTGACTGCTGAAATTTAGAGCTATTTTTATATCACTGTATTGCTAGTGAGTTGACTAAAACCCAGTATAGAGTTGTAGCCATGTGGGCATATATTTAATAGCCTGTAGATCAATAATTTTATCCTACCATCTCAAGCCGGTCTTATGAACGAAAACATAAAAATAAGTGATGGCAATAATTGCAATAGAAACATGCAGCTTTACAGTATTAGTTTCATTACACTTTTTTCTATTACATATAACAGATGCTTTGAGCTTCTGATGTGCAGAATCTCAACAGCCAATCGATGCAGTTAACAGGAGAATGTTCAAACCGAAAGTTTCATATGTGAATCAATAATTGGCAAATCTATACAGTGCGTCTCTTTATGAATGAGTATGGTACGCATTGATTGACCAACTGACGTTATTTTATCCTTTTTACATCATAGAACTACAGCTACAGCCCGAGATGCCAGTAGATTTATATTAAGCGAGCTTGCATATCCTTTAGCAGCTTCCAAACTAAGTGAGAATTTATCATTTCCATGCATAAAATTCAATAAAAAACGGATGTTCCGTTTCATAGTTTTTATGCTGAGAATTGAAGAGGCTAGCCATTATGTCATATAAAAGTTATGAGCCTTACATTCTGGATTATTTTTGCGCATTTTAAAAGTATATGAAATCTGTTGTTTTGAATTCAGTCAAAGCCACACTCAATTATTGTTGCTCCACAGAGTAGTAGAATAATTCGCATTACGAATATACTCCCAATTGAATACTTGCGGTATCGGACCAACTTCATTCTGAATTGCGGTTTACCAACGCAGCGGATTTTTATTGGGACACGTGCACTGAACTCCTTCGCCTATTCTGCGTTTTCGTAATTGGAAGTTGTTTTATATACTCAGCAAGTTATTATCTGACCATTATGGCGGGCCATCGACGATTTTGTTGACCAACTTTCATGTCCTTAGTGCTTTTTCTCAACTTTATTTGCAAGCGCAGTTGTAGTTGTTGAACGCGTATGAGACTGTGGCGTGGCGCACATTGCGGGGGACTAATTGGTAAAATTGTTAACTTTTCGTCAAAAGGTCATGCAGTGTAACATGAAAGCCGGCAAACGGCAAACGGCGCTAACAACAACAACAACACCCAAAACAAAATCAAACTAAGTAAACAATCACATAAAATACAACAGCGAATCAATGAACAAAGTACTGTTAAAAGTCAAAAGTCGCAGAAACCAGCGGAATCAACCTCACGTCGCACACATAAATCGCCCGTAAAACGCGACTCTGCAACAGATTTTACAATCATATTAACGTTTCTGTTAATCGCACCATTTGACTTTTCAGTGATGACGTCGAAAGCGGCTGGAATTTATGCGACGACAAGTCATAAAACAAACAAACAACAATCAATTGCTACAAAAACTGCGCTGAGATCGATGCTGGCGCTGGCTACGGCTGTGGCTATGGCTTTGGCACAGCTGCTATTGGCCTGCAATGGATGATCGTAAATACTGGCAGTCAGAGTGTAGAGTGAAACATGCAACATGCGATATGTGAACATGCAACCTGCGTCGTTGCCGTGTGGCAAGCAGGCGGCGGCCAGTGTTTGTTTTACTCGACTCTGGTTTTTTTTGAGTTTTGTTGGCTGTTCCACTTCTATTAATACAATTCTCGTGGTGTGTCGTCAACGCGCTTTGATCGCACCATCGACTTAGCTGGTCCGTCAGCAATAATTGCCACAACAAAACAAGAGCAACAATCGTAAATGCAATATTACCCATTAACGCTCATGTATTTGGTTTTGTTGGCTACCAATGCTTTTAGTTGACTTCGATTTTGATTTGCATCACCTGTGAGTTCGATTTGCACCTCTTCTGCATCATAAGGCACAGCAAAGGTATGCAAATTAATCGTTGAAAAAGAGCCCAATTTACTCAAAAATCAGCGAATTTAGTTATTAAATACAAGGTGGCGCGAAATTATTCATCCTCTTCGAAGATTTATAGTTTTTGCAGCTTGCATCGAAGGTCTATCATATTTGACACGTGTGATCTAAACTGTTACAGTGTACAAATAGACAAGCAGTGGAAAGCGCAAAGAACCAAAATAAAATTTCGATCTCTTAAAGTCATTTTTTTATTTAATAGGACTATGAATAAGTTCGTGCGGTTTTACAACAGATGGCGTAACTTGATTATTATTCCATCGATCCACATTTCCAAACATTCATTGGAGAGCTACTGTCGTAAGGCACAAACGTCAGTATAAGTTTTTTATTTGAAGCGTAAACAACAATATTTTTACCACACTTGAAAATGTCGAATTTCGTGCCAAATAATGTGTTTTTGCGGGGAATTCTTCTTCATTATTTTAATATAATATGAAGAAAAAAGCAGCCGAAAGTCATCGTATCTTGGTGGAAGTTTATGGTGAGCATGCTCTATCTGAGCGAACGTGCCAGAAGTGGTTTGCACGCTTTAAAAGTGGTGATTTTGGCTTGGAAGACGAAGAACGCGAGGGTGCGCCGCCAAAGTTCATGGATACCGAATTGGAGGAATTGCTCGATCAAGATCCGGCTCAAACGCAAGAAGAGGTTGCAAAAACTTTGGGAGTTGATCAATCAACCATTTCCAAACGTTTAAAAGCCATGGGAATGATCCGAAAGGTAGGCCATTGGGTGCCGTATGAATTGAAGCCAAGAGACGTTGAACGCCGTTTTATGGCATGCGAACAACTGCTTCAACGGCACAAAAGAAAGGGTTTTTTGCATCGAATTGTGACTGGCGATGAAAAGTGGGTCCATTACGACAATCCAAAACGTCGGGCAACGTATGGATACCCTGGCCATGCTTCAACATCGACGTCGGCGCAGAATATTCATGGCCTGAAGGTTATGCTGTGTATCTGGTGGGACCAGCTGGGTGTTGTGTATTATGAGCTACTGAAACCGAATGAAACGATTACGGGGGATGTCTACCGACGACAATTGATGCGTTTGAGCCGAGCACTGCGAGAAAAACGGCCGCAATACGCCGATAGACACGACAAAGTTATTTTGCAACATGACAATGCTCGGCCACATGTTGCACAAGTGGTCAAAACATACTTAGAAACGCTCAAATGGGATGTCCTACCCCACCCGCCGTATAGTCCAGACCTTGCGCCATCCGATTACTATCTCTTCCGATCGATGCAACATGACCTGGCTGACCAGCACTTCCGTAATTACGATGAAGTCAAAAAATGGATCGATTCGTGGATTGCGGCAAAACCGACCGAATTTTTCACAAAGGGAATCCGTGAATTGCCAGAAAGATGGGAAAAAGTAGTAGTAAGCGATGGACAATATTTTGAATATTTAATTTGTAACCATTTTACGTCAATAAAGTTTCAAATTTCGAAAAAAAACCGCACGAACTTATTCATAGTCCATCGAAAAAAATTGGATGATTAATTTTGCGCCACCTAGTATGTGTGTGTAAAAAATTTCAAAAATGGCATAAAAAGATAGTGACTAGAAATTATTCACTACGGAGTTTTAGTGAAAGGACACTTCAAAGGAAGAAATGCTAACGTCTGGTAGACGTCCTTTGATCAAGCAGCTGACGTTTTTTAACCTGTTTATAGTCATGCTGTAAATAACTGTTAAACAAGTTGTTAACGAGGCAACAAAATGGTGCGGAAGCGCTAGTTGGGTTCTGGATGAATCACCACTCTAACCAACCAACCTGCTGTAAGCAGTGATGGTAACTGATTTTTTAAAAAATCCCTACACATCCCAAAAAAATTCCCTACTTTTGCCTACGCTTCAAAAAATGTTCCCTACAAAATTCTCCACATTTTCTGAGGCACTTGCAGCGTCAAAATTGAATTATTTGCTTAAGTTTTGGGCTTGGTGCTGTTTTAACCCTTTATAAGACACTTTAATAAGAAATTTTATTTCAAAAATATATATAAATACACATATTTATTATATTATAAACGCATATATGAAGAAAAATTCAGCAAAAAGGCTAAAAATTAGAATTAGGCTCTCATCCCTGCTTGGCTGCAAGGAAGTTAATGCAGTGGGACGCCACAGGGGGAGGTCACAGGAGAACACCGCAGAGTGGTGTCCTTTCACCTCACCTTTTGTTAGTTGAGAAAGTTTCGACAAAGTTAAATAGAAATGGGGTTAAGGTAGTAGCATATTCGATCGCTGACGAAATGGTTCTACGTTATTTCTATCGCTGGTCAAAGTGCAGTCAAGTTAATGGAGTTTGGTCTCTGGAGTCAATCTCTCAAGGAACATGATAGTATTTATAGGCAATTAACTCTATATCTTTCTGAATTTCAAACCGATCTCTCTAACCAGAGTTTGAGGGTCGTGCTAGGGCAATCTTTCCAAGTAGGCAGCATTGGAATGAGTGGAAAATCTGCAGCGAAGCTGGTACCTCTGCCTTCACAGACGGCTTCAAGATGGAATCGGGAGTTGGAGCAGGGCTTTTCTCTAAATCAGCCAATTTATCTATTTCCTTAAAAAGGCCAAATACTGTTAGTATTTTTCAGGTAGGAACCTCTGCGATCCTGCAGTTATGTAAAATGTTGAAGGAAGATATTAACATTTTTCCCGATATGCAAACCGCTATCAAGGCTCTAACGACGCCATGATGGAGATCCAAACTAGTCAACTCCTGTAAGGAGGAAATCAAATATCTTGAGTGTGCAGGTAACATTTCTTTCTCTGATCTGGGTTCCAGGACAAAGGAATGTCGAAGAAATTGAGATTGCTGATGAGCTTGCCAGGAAAGAAACTGAATTGGTCTCAGAGACCTACTACCCGGTCATCGGCATCCCCCTGACAGTTGTTAAAGGGGAACTGCACAAATTATTTCCCAAGAAAGCGCAGAAAATATGGATCTCCATATCTTCGTGAGCTCTTTCGAAAACCCTTTGGGCCCAGTATAATAGGCACATGACTCAAAAAATCTTGGGGCCTCCACGCAATTCAATTGCTTAACTCGTAGTAGTGTTTATCGGTCATTAGACGATCGGCTCACCCGCGCAAAAGCTAGATTTACCATTATAAAGGGTGGTTAAATTTCAAGGGCCGATGTTGAATGTGAACCACACCTAAACGTCAACCGTTGGACTTCTTTCTTTGGCATTATTTGAAAGAAAATGTATACGTTAGTAAGCCAGCAACAATTCAAGAGCTAAAGGATAAGATAATTCGACATATTAACGGCATAGAACCTCAATTATGCCTCAGCGTCATCGAAAATTTGGACCATCGAATGGAGGTGAGCCGCCGAGGCCGCGGCGGCCATTTGGCAAATATTTTGTTGCATGGCTAATTGAGCCATACCAATATTATCATAATAAAGAAAAATGACAATAATTTCCTAAAAGACTTGTATTTTATTCAAAATCAACACCGGCCCTTGAAACTTAACCACCCTTTACATTACCCATAGCAGAAGCTGTGGTAACTTTTCAGAAAATGAGCCTGTTGAGCATTTTCTCTGTAAATGTCTAGGTTTGGCAGCTAGATGGTTATGGTCACTGGGTGCTTCTTTCTTCAACAGCCTGTGCTAGTGCGCCAACCTAAATCCAATCAATCTCCTCCATCATATCAACAGCTCTGTCTGGCTGTAGATATCTGCCTGTTGGAGGTCTCATAATGGTAGCAAAACGGCGGTTTAGTGCTATTTGGGGATTGCTGGATCGATACATCAGTAATTTCTCATATCTACCATCATAGGTGAAAATTTATAATTTTTTGAAAAGACACTGAGGTGACCACAACAATTCTTCAGCATTTCAAAACTTAAGATTCAAGAAAACAAATATTTTGTAAATTTTTCTAAAATAAGAAATCTAATAAATCAACTATAATTTCTTAACTGTTGAAATAAACAAGTCATTAAATGGATGCGTGCTAACATCTTTGGATCCGAATTTAATATTTAATAGGAGCAATGATGTGAAGTCCACATTAAATGATTATCACAGGCAAATTACAAGCATCCCATTTTTTTACTTGTGGTGGTGACGCGAATGGCGTTAAGCACGAAGCATAAAGCAAATATAATGAGCGTGAATGGTAATAAAATTTTGGGGCATAGCGCCACGTTTAGTAAGTCATAAAACGGTTAAAATGCAATAATAAACAAAACTGAAACACACACACACACACATATATATATGCATACCGTTAGAAAAATGTGTGAAGCGAGTGTGTGTTCGAAATTTGGGGGAAAAGGCGATGCACATAGGTGGTGGTGCGAACGCCTCGCCCAGGACCTCACAGTGTGCGCTGGTGTTTTAGTTCTGCCGCCGGCTGTTGTTGACGGCAACACATTTTCCAACTTGCGGTCAAACAGACGAGAAACTATGTTGTTGATTGTACGTGAGTGCACAGCACGCGGCAGTTTTCAAAATGCAAACACTTTCACTATTAACGCGTTGCTACAACAACAACAACAACAACGCTAATAATAATAATAACACCAACAAGTACAACATCATTAGGACTATGTAGCAAAGCTGCTGGCAATAAACGACGCGACAAAAGCAAACAAATGCGGCCGGGCCTCCACAATGCACAAATAGATATGTACACTCACACACACACACACACATACATGTGTACGTTTGCATGTCTCTGCACCCCCTCTATTCCATGACTCGCGCTCGCTCTCACACCACCTGCTTAACTTCATTGCATTGATTTGCTACTTTTATGTTTTTGTGACCTAACGCGCCTTTTAATTAAATCACCAACAAATAAAAATTCACTTTTATTGCAATGCGCATTGCAACGAGAACACCAACAACAACATCATCATCGATACGCAGCAATGTAAAGGCAACAACATTCGGTTAATAGCTGCGCGAAGCCATAACTCACTGAAATGAAAGCCTTGCAGCTCATTCATAGCGATTTATCATCAACAACAAAGTCAAATAGGCTTCGCTGACAAACGTTTGAGAGGCAATATTGATAGGGTGATCGGTTAGTAATATTCTTTTCTTTCCCTGGGGTCAGAGTTTTAGGTTAATTAGAAATTGCGATTTTGAAAACAAACAAAAAATTTAAATAAACCCGGATAATGACTTTATTTGCCAGCATCCGTTTTCGATATGTTTATTCCAGTTTGAAAATTTATTGCCATAGTAGCCGAGTGGACATGCGTGAGACGTTTCGCTGGATTCAAAAAATTAATCGGAAAGAATTTGTCGAATTAACATTTGTATAATCCCAAATGAGGGAACAAGCTTTTTCTAAAGACGGTCGCTCCTCGGCACACAATGGCAAACCTACGAGTGTATTTCTGCCATGAAAAAACTCACCATAACAAAAGACCCATCTGCAGGTCCCTCCTTTTGTGGAATAACATTAAGACGAGCACCACAAATAGAAGGAGCAACTCGGACACACACTAATTTGCTACGCAGATGACCCAGTTATTATGTCGAACAGCGCAGACGACCTTGAGTCAATGTTGTATGCCTCCGAGAAAGCTGCATTTGCATTTGATATGAAGACATCGGCAGTAAAGACGAAATGCTTGACAATATCTAAACAAAACTGGCAGTATATGGGAAGAGTATCCAGCAAGTTATGGAGTTCCACTACATGGATGTGAATATAAGATCACCGAAAGAGCTGACAGCAGAGGTAAAAAAAACTGTACAAAGTAGCGCGAAACTCTGGATGTCTACGCGTTTTAATATAGCGAAATAAGCAAAGTCCGCTTAAAAGGCAAAGTCCGAATTTATAAAATGGTGGGGAAACTTGAGCCGATAGAACTGCAACACAACAAGCAATGAACCAGGTTGAGATGGCAACACCTCGATCAATTACAGGTCATACTTGCAGAGATCTTATGAAAAACGAAGAGATTAGAAAGATATGCCTCACGCAAGGCATTGTTAGGTGGAGTTGAAAACGAAAAAGGGAACGGAAAAACCACGTGCTACGCATTCACGACAATAAAAACAAAAATAATTTCGCGTACAATTCTGTTAGATGTTTGGCACGAGTTTCTCCTCCTATTTGTGGCGTGCGTCTATAATGATTGGGAAACCGACGACTATAAGGCCACCCGGATACCCTCCCAAACGTCGTAATGAGTGTTGGTCATTCAGCTTTAACGCGAAATATATTAATATTTCTTTAAATAAAAACAAGGTTGATAAACAGAGGATGAAGAAGAAAAATAAAAAGAAGAAAAAGAAAAATTAAGAAGAAGAAGAAAATTAAAACAGTCACGGTCCCTAATTTCTTCCTGTAAGCAAAAATGTGTGCATTCAACTCAAGTAGGCTATTTCGTTTCCAAAGGGGCGCGAACAAGGTCTGAAAGACTTTGAACAAATGGTGTACTATAGAAAGTACTCAGTGTTGGACTTACCTTCACGAATCACCGCACACTGATCTTACAATCAAATGATTTGATGCGTCCAGAAAGATGTTTCGCTAGACTAAGTCGAGTCATTGGTCTCTGGTAAGAAGCAAAAAATTAAAACTTTGCAAGTCAACATCAAAGGCACCATTCGAGATGTACGCAATGAAAAGTTAGAAGAAATTTTCGAACATTACAAGGTATCTTAAATGCTATAGACATCACAATATAGCCGAAAGTATTTTACATTCATTTTATTAAACTACAACAAAATTTATTTGTGGAACTTACGTAGAAAATTCCACCGGTTTTCAAAAGCCATGTCGATCACCCTAATTTACACAGGCATACTAGCATGTGCATATATGATACATCGCACTCATACACACACATACATATGCATACATATGCATATGGGTACATGGCTGAACTGCAGCGATCTTAACGTTTGTGCCACCCAGCGTGGGCGCAAGCACACGCGTTTTAATTATTATTGTTGCCATTAAAAATGTTTAGACACAAATAAACAAATCGAATGACTCCAATAAATTTTTTGAAATGTGCGACTATATACGCCAAACATAGAGCATTGCTGCGGCAAAATTGGTTGAGGTACTTATACATACATATGTACATACATAAATGCAACGGGAATTATAAGAATTAGCAAGAGTTTACTTCTTCTTCTGGTTTGGTGTTTGTTTGGCTGGGTGATTTTGGAATTCTTGAGTAATAAGCAAATCTAAGTTCTTACAGCTTCCAATTCAACTTCTCAACGATGAAGAAGCAGTGTATGAATTTCACGAATCATTCGGTCCGAAAGGTCTTCTATCAGATGATTAAAAAAAACGGGCAGGAATATCAAATTCAGACTCACGGCTTATGGTACGAGACAACCAATTCCGCGTTGCAGAAGGCGTCCTTTTGCGCTGCTCTTTTCCAAGAACTTGAAATAGCAAGCATGGAATTGACTATCTAGGTTTATGCCGCACTATTCCTTTTAGCCGCAATAGTTTAAAGTTTAAACCACATATTTGTGGAGCCTTGCGCCGCTGTGGTACACTTTTTAAGCAGCGAATTCTTCCTCTATCCTTAAAACTTTATTTTTTCCTTTTGTCAAGTCTTGGATAATCAAAAACGATTTTTTGTCCTTTTACTGATAAATCTGAAAATCTGAAATCTTTATCACTCAAAAGTTAATGTTTTTCTGATCTAAGGAAAGCATCGATATGCAAAACAGTGTACCCGCCGCAGCTGGATATTCTATTACTTTATCGTCCTAGTGTTTCTAATTGGTGTCAGGTTTATTTTTTGAAGTGAAACTTCTTAGTTGTCGATGGACGAGCGAGAATGGAGAGTAAAATTTCAAGGCCGTGCAACGTTTTGGGCATTTTCGTTCCGCGAGGGAAAAAAAAGATGTAACGTAGAGGAAAACGAGAGAGAGAGAGATTTATCCTTATATACGTCTTAGATACACTTTAGGTTATTTTTCCTGAGTTTTTCCCTGTGGTTGGTAATTTCTATTGAGAAATAACACTGTCTACTTTTTGGCGCTTGTTTGTTAGTGCAAACTTTTAGGAAATATATTTTCGGTGCCTACTTTTTGGCGTTATATTTCCTTGGTACCACTGTCTGGGGCGTTTTTTGGGCCCAATTTTTTGGTGTTGTTTTTGGTGCCTACTTTTTGACGCTTATTTCCGTTTCCTGGCTAGTGCTTGTGCGTACTATAAAGTGCTATGCATTCCGGCGTCGGATCATTGGTATTGCCTTGCGGTAATTTGTGCCGTTGCTGCGGTCCTGGAATCGCTGCATTTGTGCGGGTGATAAACCTTCGGAGTAGTGTGCATTGTTGCCACGGTTTGTGTCCGACGTTTACCTACACCGGTGGACCCTTCCCCGTTTTTTGTAAATTTTGTCTATTTGCATTCTCTGCAAATGTTGTGAATTTATTTAGATATATATTCTTTCTCTCTCTCTCTCTCATTCCCTCTCGGGTCTCTCCCTCTTTCTCTGTCTGCATTGAAAGTTTGACTCCTGTTGTGTGTACTATGCTACACGCACTTTTTTTATGGCGCAATGGCAGGCGCCCTCATTTCCCTTAACTTGAATTCTTATTAGAATATTCGAGTTGAGACAACAACTAGAGGAGTATTAAGATGTGCAGACGAACGAGTCCACATTTCCTTGAAAAACGCCACTTACAAGTCCATCTTTATCGATGCGTCGATAATCCCATACGTCGACGAAGCCAAATATCTGGGCATAATACTTGATACCCATTTGTCCGATGCCAGTTTGGGCTTAGGGTAAATAATTCTAAGGATGCCCTAGCCAAAAGTACATCACCACTATCAACCGTCTGCAAAACGAAATCCTGCGGAGCATAGTAAACGCGCCATGCCACGGTCTGTGTCAGAAAAAACGAGCCGCGATTATTCATGATGTATAAAAGATATATATTTAAAGTTTTTTTTACTTGAAAGTATGTATTTACAAAACTACGAGTCGCAATTACTCAAAAAACCGTGTAGTCTTCATCATTTTCTTATTTTGTTGTTTCTCAATGTGCTTTTCTGAGAGCAGGGGTTTTGATGATGTGGGACGGTAGGATATGTTCGCTTCCTTCAGTGGACGTACGATGGTGTTGATACTCACATCTATTCCCTTTTTAGCAAGAACAAATCGTACTTGGCGGAGTAACAAAGAAGGGTCGTGCTTAAAAAGTTGGACGATCACTTTATCCTACTTTTTTGTCGTCACTCGCTTCAAACCGCGCTCGGAAAAGTCATCCTCATTTGGGTATAATTTATACCGCCGATTCCGCATCACAACAAATTTTTTTGATTTTTTAATCATTTTTGCAGCAGCGACGTAAGATAAGTTCGGCCCTTTCGAATGCGCCCTTCACTCATTTTTGTTTGGTTGCGTTTATAGAAAAGTTTCGAACGACACTAACCTGAGTTAGCACTAGGGTCGTAGCCTTTGAGTGGGACTATTACGCAGCAAAAAGCAGAGCGAAATATATCTTGTAGTTACAAGGAAAAACCCGGTATATACCATAAAGAATAGCGACGTTCATAGTGATCTTTGAGTAACGAAGTAATGAAAAAATCTCTGATACAGGTTAGCAATAATACAGGGCAGAATTAAGAATCAAAAGTTAAATTCTTGTAGGGCGAAGCTGGTCTATGGGCTTGTTTCATAGACTTTATTTTTGAGGTATCTTCACAGAAAAAATTCCATAGGAGTAAGATCGGACGACTGGGGTGGCCAGAATATGCCCCCGAAACGGCTTATCAGTTTTTTTAGGGAAGAAATCGCGCAGTATCGCCGTGGTCTCTCTGACCGTGCACAGCGTGGCGCCATCTTGCTGACCGTTATACATACATATATATTCTGAGGAAAGGATGTTCTCTCATTCATTTCTTCTTGATTATCGTGATAACCGCTTACGCGATTTTGGCCGAGTTTAGCAAAGCGCGAGGTCCCAGGACAGTCGCTCTCTTGCATACGAGCTGCCGCGGATGATCGCGAAAACTTGTAGCGACGAATTCAATATTTTCTTTTATTCTCAATGCCCAGCTGGACCCCGGACGTCTACTCTTTGCCACCGAAATTGTTGCCTGGAACCTTCGAACCCATGAACGAATCAAATCTTCACTTGATGTATCCCATAAACGTCGAGTATTGCAAAGTGAACAAAATCCACTGTAGCACACGAATAAATGGCCTTGAAATACGCTTCGGTTGCGAACGGGCTTTGTTTAACCGTCCACTACGACATCGTGTCTAAATAATCCGCTCGATTAACGAAGCTAAAGGTCTCCTTTCCGCCCATACGCCTAGCGGTTGGGGAGAAATTTGAAATTTATAAACTAATTCTGCCATGGAACACCCTATATTTGCTTTATGCGTATTTAAAAATAAATAATTTATACGAAAAAAATCTATCAGCATGCAGAGATGCTATAAAAAACCTGTATTTTTCTTCCTAATAAGCGTTGGATTATTGCATATTTCGAGTTCATAACTCAAATACCCAAATGTACTTCCACGTTTTCATCTTCCCTTTAGTTGCGTCCGCAAATATGTATAGCCGGTAATGATCATCGAAATTGTCCAACGAGTTGCTTATCCGATGTTGTAATCTCGATTGTGAGGTGAGGGAAATGAGCTCACGAGGGTAGCTCAGAAAATATACTTTTTACAAATGCAGGTGAGCACAAAAATATTAGTGTGGCACATGCAGCATAAAACACAATACAAGGCGGTTGAAGACAGACGCAGGCCGAGCTTCTTTTTTAAATTTGTGGCGATTGCTTTGACATTGCAAAACCTCAAAAGCTTTTATGCCGTCCCCGAATGGCATTTGGTATTTGAAGAAGTCATAGTTTTGTATGGAAGAAATGCACTGTTATTGTCTGCCGCATAGTGACCGCTATTAGAGAAATACCTTCGATCACATTGTGGGAAAAAATATTGAACCGAACTCACTGCTATTGAATTAATAACCGATATACCAATCCTGCTCGATCGCAGATCCTGCCGTGCAAATGTATTTACCCAAATAAACAGCAGATCAGCAATTCTCGATGGAGTTGGTACCGCAGTCATGTTAGTCTATGGGTCTGTCGTTTGGCTGCTTTTTGGAATGCAAAGTATGTCATTAACAATCGCACTATGTACGAGTACGAGTATGTAATGGCGTCACCGCCGCGTCATTGCAAGATTCAATTAAATTTTGTGCCGCATTCGTGCCAGGCATACCGAACATGGAACAGCTTGTAAACAAGATGTACCAGACACAGTTCAAAGGCAGATGAACCAGCCAGCAGCACCACGCTGGGGCTGCAGGAAGGGCAGTTGTGAAAAATAAAAACAACTGGCGACTGCAGCAGGATCAGCGCAGATCGATCGAAACGGTTTTGTATCATTGCCTGCTGTGGAATTCCCAGATTGCCGTAGAGGCAAACGAAGAGGACAGCGCGTGGCTGGCGGGGAGTTCTCTACTCCTTTAGGCACTTAAAGTTCGTAGGGCATAAAATGAGCTGTTGGAAATCAACGACTTGTATGTACGGAGTTTTTACGCTCTCTTTTACTTGTTGCTGACGCCAGACAACAAAAATCAGATGTGCGCCGGCTCATGTTTTTTTCATTTTTTGTATGTGCATTTTTTTTTGTTCTTTGCTGGCCTCGTCGCCTGAATCGCGCGCATCTAATTAAGCGCTTGCACACTCACCATCAACGGCCACTACTGTCGCCAGCCGATCGCCGACTAGATCTTGGCAACTTACTCGAGGATTCCCTTCATGTGAATTCGTGTGCCTTTGCATGCGTTGCCTTGGTATTTTGCTTATTGGCTTCGATCAACGTGATTTCATCTGCATGACTCACTTGCAATGCGGCAGTTTACTTGTAGATTGTCGCTATGGCTTTAGGAGCTGCTTCTGCTGCTGCTGGTGCTCCTGCAATGAAATGACAAATATGTGCGTTGCTTGGTCGCCTCACTTAAATGAGATGCAACATTTTCGACATCATTACCGAGAGGGGGCGATTTCGTCGATTGGCCGATGAAGTGTGGCTGATTACGCGCCAAAGTTGCATTGTTTGCAACCAAAATCGTGTACGACGGACAATTTTGCTTCTTTGGAAGACAAAATAGCAGATAAGTTAAGCTAATGGGATTTTATTTTGAATTGATTGCATTAATGGATGCTTAGCTGATGCGACGATTGGTTGGCTGTTTTTTCTGTTTTTACTCGAATGGAGTTGGAAAAGAAGTTGTAAAAATATAATTTTTAGCGGGCGTCAGAAAAAGCTTCGATTGGCAGTTGCATGAAATCGAAAAAACCAGTGTCTATGGTATTCAAGGGTATTCAAGCATATTTTGAAGATACAAATTTACAAGGTACGTAGCTTCGAATCCCATGACACATCAAAATGAAGAAAACGTTTTTTCTAATAGCGGTCATCCTTCGGCAGACCATGCCAAACTTCCGAGTGTGTCTCTGGCATGAAAAAGCTCCTCAGAAAAAATATCTGCCGTTTGGTGTCGGCCTTAAACTGTAGATCCCTCCATTTGTAGAACAACATCTAGACGCATATCACAAATAGGAGGAGGAGATCGGCAAAACACCTGACAGGAGTGTATCCGCCAGTTATTATTTTTTAATAGAGCCAAAGCAACGCGGGTCTTATGAGGCAGTTGAAGCTCTTCGTCTGCAATAAGTGGTGGATTGGTCTCCGATAACAGCATGCGGGGGTCGGTAGTTTAGGAAGGTGGTGAGAGTCTACCGACTCCCGAGTCTCCCGTTTCTGTCCAGAACGTAACTGAGCCAAAGTTACGCGGGCCTACTGAGGCAGCTGAAGCTCTTCGGCTCTTCGGCTTCGGGGGTCGGGAGTTTAGGAGGCTGGTGAGAGTATCCCGATGAATGTAGTCTAACATCAGTCCATATACTGTGCGGTCCAGTAGTTGCAGTTGTGTTTAATTCAGGTTAAGATTCATATCTGGGGCTGCTTTTACGAAAAAAGATTTGGCTGTTTATTTGTGTTTAGCACTAATTAGAATCCAGTTTCTTATTAGCGTTAGCTGCGAAGTTAATTAGGAGAATTAGCCAGAACCAGGTCGCAGACTTCCAGGGGTCCAGCTGGTCCTTCAATCGCACGCATTTCCTTCTATTAGTTGCTTAGAGGCAAACATTTTCGATTTACCTACTACCTTTTATTTATTCCATCCGTACTGCCTAATATCGTTTCCTTTGACATAAATCGTCTGAATTCTTTGACAAAAATCGTCTCATAGTGGACTCATTGCAGTATCCAAATTATTTTTGAATTATTTTTTACTTCGGAAGCAATTGTTTTAACAATAGTGCTATCAGACAGAAAAATCTCACTGTTTGGCGCAGTCGTGAGCTTTGGTCTGAACGCGCGCAGCAAAAGCGTCGCACTGATCCTGCGCTGAGATTGGCGTGAACAGCACAACAAACACGCGGCGAACCAGAGGCGCACAAAGACTCAAAATCAAAGGTTAACGCTCAACGAAAACAATAACTTAATTTAGTTGTATTCAAAAGCAGTGGCTTGGCCAAAGCGGGCGGCGCGGCAAGAAGCATGTAAATATACGAACAAGCAAGCAAGCAAAAAAAAAACTTGCCCACTGAGGGAGATAGAAACTTTGGCACCGCGTACGAGTGCTTTACCTGGTGGCATGTCAACGCGTTTTCGATTGGCATACAAACTGGTACAAGCCCGCGCCGAGTGCACCCACCAGTAGGCTTTAAAGAAAAAAGAAAGAAAAAGAACTAAGAAACACACACAATTCCCATAAGTAGCTGTAAGCAGTTGGCGGGTGGGGAAGTGCTGCCGTTGAGATTTTTGCAAGCAGCCAAATTGGCTGCACATTGCTGCAAGCGCCAATTACACACACGCGCTTGCCTTACAACTCGCGCGCTTGAATGCAAGTAGCTGCTCTTATTTGCCACAGCGCGCAGGCGCATATGCATACGCCACTTACAAGCTCAGTATGGCCTGCAATAATGCAACAATGCTACTATGTGCAGCGGCGAACAATTGCAGTGCTAAGTGAGCAGCCCAAAAACGGCGCTACTATTTGACAAAGATCGCTAAGTGGCGATAAAGGCATTTTAACTGTGCGCATTTTTTTCTTTTGCCAGTGAGCAATCGTTGGATGGAAACTTGGCGATTTGGTGGGCAGTTGATGCGCTTTTTAGTTTTGCAAAATCGTACATATTTGGCTCATAGCCTAGACAGCAGGCGCCAATAATTCAATACAAGCAATTAAAATTTCAGTTGGCCATTCTCGCCTGGCTGTTATACACATTTTTTCTGGTAGTCTATTGGTAATTACGTTAAAAACTTCTGTATTTTTGCGGTCAGTAGCGCCTTTAATTGCATTATTACTTTGCTTTGTTTTAACTTTTTTGTTTTACTGTAGTTTCTTTTCCACTTCAAAATTGCAATTGAGTAACTCCGATTTGCTTTGTAGATTGAAATTAATTTGTGTACATTTTAGGTTAACGCCACGCAATTAATTTACAACTACAATCTAAAGAAGAGTACAAAGAAATATTTACAGGGCAGTCCTTAAAGTGGGTACTTTTTAAAGTTTTTCGGCATATTATTGGTTTGTTCGAAATTTTTTATGGAAATCGAAAGCTAACACTCGAAAACACGTGCAGAAGCAGATTTATTCAACACGGCGTAACTTTTATTATGGCGGTAAAATTTCCACAGGAATGTTAATCACAGATGTGGTAACCTAACAAAGGTAAAAAAAGGACTCAAACCAGTTGACTTAGAACGTCACCGGACGGTTGTTCCGGGAACTTTTTAATCAAGGTTGTATATTATCATTGATGACTGCCGTAGCCGAATGGGTTGGTGCGTGACTACCATTCGGAATTCACAGAGAGAACGTAGGTTCGAATCTCGGTGAAACACCAAAATTAAGAAAAACATTTTTCTAATAGCGGTCGCCCCTCGGCAGACAACGGCAAACCTCCGAGTGTATTTCTGCCATAAAAAAGCTCCTCATAAAATATCTGCCGTTCGGAGTCGGCTTGAAACTGTAGGCCCCTCCATTTGTGAAACAACATCAAGACGCACGCCACAAATAGGAGGAGGAGCCCGGCCAAAAACCCCAAAAGGGTGTACGCGCCAATTATGTATATATATTATCATTAAGGACGACTACCAGCAAGATAAAAGATCTGCGGAGCGGCCGAAAAAATGTCTACTGATAATTTATGCAGAACAGCATCGAATGCAATAGCAATGTGGTAGTGGAAATTGTGGCACGCCCTGGTACGTCAATTGCCGAAAAATAAGTCATGGATATCGTAGAAGTGGTCCCATGTGTGAGCACTTATTCCGTTAGGAACTAAATATTAACAACAAAGAAGTTTGAAATCATTTGTGAAAGGCGGAAAAACCTGAAGCACAAATTCGATGCATCGTCGCTATACGAATTGACTCAAAAGACCATTTGGGCCAAATGAACGCCTGGGTTTTTATTGCTCAAATGTAATGGGCCGATTCGTTTCAAAAAGACAGTAATTGGTGATGATAAATGGAAAGCATACGGACATGAAAATCGAAAAAAAACTCGGGTCAAATTGTGGTCAGCCAACCCAAATGATCGCCAAGCCAAATTAACTGCTCTTATATTTAGTAGGCTGCGGTAGCTGAATGGGTTGGTGCGTGACTACCATTCGGAATTCAGAGAGAACGTAAGTTCAAATCTCGGGGAAACACAAAAATTTTGTATATATACATAAGTATATATATATATGTATATAAAGGGTTTTTCAATTGGCGCGGGTCGATTTTGGCGCCCTGTGGCAGCCATTTTGTTTTGGTGACATCTGTCAAATCTTTTGTTTATTATTCAGTTGTTTATGCCAAATCATCATGGCAAGTTACACGATTGAACAGCACGTTCAAATGATAAAACTTTATTATCAAAATGAGTGTTCATTAACGCAAACGTTGCGCGCATTGCGCCAATTTTTCGGTAGACGTGGTGGCCCTTCCAATTTCTTATGGCCCATATTGAACCATACGGACCTAGACAACATGTGGTTCCAGCAGGACGGCGCTACGTGCCACACAGCAAACGCCATTTTATTCCATTTCAACATCTACCCGCCCTTATTGAAAAACTCTTTATATTTACTGGGATTGGAAGTCAAGAAATCCATCTGGCCAAACATTTTATTTGGAGCTCTACTGCCAACAATTGATGGGATAAATACAGACTATCGACCAACAGCGGCCTGAATTTGTGAATAGGAAATTACTTGTGTTCCATCCATACAATGACAGGCTTCGCGCTATTTTTGCATACAAAAAATTATTCGCGGAATATAACGAAACTATTTATATTTTCTTTGATATATTGTGCATTCAACAAGGGATTTTAATCGCAGATAGAAGTACGTGTTGTTGAAAAATAAAAAGGACTCTTCGAACGCGTATAAGAGGCATATTTTGTATTTTTTTTATAAAAGTGGTAAAAATGCAACAACTGCTGCTGCAGAAATAAACGCTGCTCACAGAGAGGATACCGTGAGTGTAAGGACTGCACAAAAGTGGTTTTCAAAATTGCGAAGTCGTAACTGCGAGTGGAGGATGTCCCGCGCGCTGGTCGTCATGAAGTCTTTAACTCCGACGCCTTGCCCGAACTCGTGGAAGCTGCGCCAAATTTGACAGTCGATAGATAGCTCAGAGATTAAATTCATCACATGCAACAGTTCAGAGGCACCTGGTTCAGTTGGGAAAGGTTTCAAAGCAGAGAAAATGGGTTCCACATAGACCTTCCGTCACCAACCTTCAGCAGAGAGTGAATGTGTGTTGTCAGCTGCTGCAACGGCTTGAAAATGAAAGTTTTTTTAACCGTATCGTTACTGGTGATGAAAAATGGGTCCTTTACAATAATACTGTTCGCAAACGCCCGGGGGCTTTTCAGTGGTTAGATAAAGATGAAACACCAGAACCGACCTCTAGAGATGGCCCGGCCTTTGGTGGGATATGGCCGGTAATGTTTATTATGAACTTCTGGAACCAAACCAGACGATAACTGCTGATTATTATTCCCATCAGCTATCAAACCAGAATGAGGCACTTAAAAAAAATCTACCGTCTTTACTGAATAGACGCGAAATTTTGTTTCACCACGACAACGCAAGACCTCATACGAACCTATATATTTGATTAATAAATACTTTAAACATCTTAATTTTAAAACCACCTTTAAAAAACGCACGAACTTAGGACTGACCGATATTAGAGCGGCGCTGGAATGATTGCGTTGTTCTTGATAGAAATTATGTTGATGAATAATTTAATTTCTAATTTAATAATCTAATTTAAAAAAATAAAACTGTTTTCTTTGTTAGGCCCGGGGACTTTTCAGCCCATGTGCTACCTTGCAAGCACATTAATTGACCTACAGTCCGATAATCTTGACTACTAGGGACTTTCGCAATGTAATAAACTTATTCAGCATTATTTTTCTAATAAATAAATAAATCAACTGAGATTGTTTGCTTAGACTTGATTACTCAAGTATTATCTTAAACCCTTTTATAGAAGAAAGCTTTTACTCACTTTTCAGCTTGCTCATATCCCGAAACCCCCCTAGTCACTGAAATAATATGCATATCTTCGACATTCCTGAACACATTTTTAGTTGATCCGCATCGACCTAAGAATCTCGAAGCAAGCATAATTGTCTCAAATGAAGTAGGTTTTTAGAGAAGCAATTTTTATTGCGGCAATTTTATTATGGAAATCAGTTTTGCTGCCACATCTATGCCGCAGTCGAAATGAATATTCCTACGTTCAGATTAACGGGTGGATCGACATATGAAACAGCTCTAATGCTTTTTTATAAATTGCAGAACAAATCCTTGCTCAACACAAGTGACCCGTGAAGGCTATTTCTGGTAACTGTGTTCTTCTTCTTCTTAATTGGCACTATAACCACTTACGCGATTTTGGCCGAGTTTAACAAAGCGCGCCAGTTGTTTCTTTCTCGTGCTAGCCGGCGCCAGTTGGACACACCAAATGAAGCCAAGTCCTTCTCCACCTGATCTTTTCAACGCAGAGGAGACCTTCCTCTTCCTCTGCTACCACCAGCTGGTACCGCATCGAATACTTTCAAAGCCGGAGTGCTTGTATCCATTCGGACAAGATGACCCAGCCAACGTAGCCGCTGAATCTTTGTTCGATGGGCTATATCTATGTATGTCGTCGTAAAGCTTTTCAGCTCATCGTTCCATCACTTGCGATATTCACCGCTGCCAACGTGCAAAGGTCCAAAAATCTTACGCAGAATCTTTCTCTCAAACACTCCAAGCGTCGCTTCATCGGATGTTGTCATCGTCCAAGCTTCTGCGCCATACGTTAGGACGGGCATGATGAGAGTCTTGTAGAGTGTTAGTTTTGTTCGTCGAGAGAGGACTTTACTGCTCAGTTGCCTACTTAGTAAAAAGTAGCACTTAATGGTAAGAGAGATTTTACGTTGGATTTCAAGGCTGACATTTTTATCTTTGTTAATGCTGGTTCCTAAATAAACGAAGTCTTTTACAACCTCGAAATTATAACTGTCAGCAGTGACGTGGGTGCCGATACGCGAGTGCGCCGATTGTTTGTTTGAAGACAGGAGGTACTTCGTTTTGTCCTCGTTCACCACCAGACCCATTCGCTTTGCCTAACTGCTTTTCTTATATCATTTATCGGCGTAGTCTAGTGCTCCTATCTTACGCGCTCTTATGAATTTATTGTCTGTCTAAAAAATTAAGTGATAATTTTAAACAATGTAAAAAATATGTCTTGAAAAACTTTTTCAACTGGATTTTGAAGGCTTCTCTTGAAATTACTTTACTCGATAAAGAGAGAGTTTTGTAGAGAGAAACAAAAATTATAATTAATTGGCAAGCGTTTTTCTCATCTATTGAAATAAGTTCATTGAATAATGAATTCATACAAAAAACATTAATTCAATAGAAAATTAAGTTCCATATTTGCCTATGGAAGATATTACTTTTAATATTATTTATTAATATATATTTAATATTATTTATTCTGTAATTAAAGTTACAGATTTATCTAATGTTGTCGAACTAGCTACCAGGGATATCGGCTTATGGAACGTATTTTTTCCTTATTTATTCGCCAGTTCTTCGCAGATGAGAATTCGGTACGATAACTGAAATATTAATTTAAGCTGCCCCCACTCACTCACGAGTTTTATTCTTCTTCTTCTTTTTGGTGTCATGCCCTGTTTTCATTTCTATTTTCTGCGATCAAATTTCACACGCAATATCAACATGTTGGCTGGACTTAGCCTTGTGCTTGGCGTCAAATCGATAATCGTCAATGAAATCAAATATATTTTTATTAAATATTATGATTGTCAATCTTTATTATTATTGCTATTATTTAGTTTGGTTTCCCCTGTGCAATTAAAAAAAAACATATCAGTCAACCCATTAACAAGCCTTATCTCTATTTACATTTAAACATTTTTTAAATTTTTACGAAAATACATACATACATATGCAAAATATTTACATAATGCGTACACTAATGCTACACTACCCATGTTCATAGTAATTTTTGTATTTATTTTTTATTTTTGTTTTTTGTTTTTTGTTTTTTTGTTTTTTGAGTACAAAGTATTACAAAAACATATTTTATTTCATCGACATTTGGAACTTGAAATCATTAATGAGATTTAATGCCTCATTTTTCAATAACAGTTGATAAAGAAGTATTAAATTACATACATTTTTGCTAAACATTGTAAAGCGAAAGCCTTATAAATCAAAGTTCCAAGCTTTATTCGAAATTCATAAAAATTTAACAAATTTCAAAAAATTGCCATACAAATTTTGAGCACCAGGTCGCCGTCTTTACTCTTACAGAAATACGCCCCAGTCTGAAAACCTTCTGTAAGCCGCGGAACTTTCTGGTAGATTTTTCGGGCGTTGTTCCTATTGGCCGGCATCTCAAGCTTCTCGCACTCACGTCTTTCGGCCTTTCGTGTTATTTGTCTGATAATACGCTACTCTTCCTTTTTTAGCTCCCGGTAGAGCTCCCACATGGCTCGCGTTGCACCCGATCACAGCGTGGCTCTATAGGCAGTATTTTTTCTTTCTGTGGCAACATGACTTTCCTCGTCTTACCAACTGTTTTTTCGGGCTCGCCGTTATTCGATTTCTTCTTCGGCGGAATCTTCTGGCTGTCTGTTGTGATTGCAGCTTTTCGATGTAAAAACATTCTTTACGTAGGTAGATGTGCGTTTTTTGCTGCAAAAAGGCGTGTGCGCAGTTTGGCTGTAACGAGTAATGATCCAAGACGATGTTGGGTTCTCAGATCGTACGTACATCTAAAATACTAAAATCTGTCACAACATGATTGATTTGGTTTCACGTTTTTCGATCAGGAGACAGCCAAGTAGCTTCGTCTATCTTCTTATACTGGAATCTGGTGCTGCAGGCTACCATGTTTCGGGCCTCTGAGAAGTCGATCAGCATATGTCCGTTACCGGATGTTTCGTGATGCAGGCTGAGTTTTCTGACTGTGGGGCCAAAATTCCCTCCTTGCGTGGTCGTTGAAATCGCCGAGCACGATTTTTATGTCGTGGCAGGGGCAGCGCTCATAGCAGCGTTCCAGGCGCTCATAGAAAGAATATTTGGCCGCATCGTCCTTCTCTGCCGTCGGGGCGTGGGTGCAAATGAAGAGATGTTGAAAAATTGCGCTTTGATGCGGATTATTGCGAGCCACTCGTCTACCGCAGTGAACGACAGTACTTGGCGACGAAGTATATCTCCCACAACAAATCCAACTCCGAATTTACGCTCCTTTATATGGCTATGTTTTTCCTGCCTTGCCCCATCCATCGCATCTCTTGATGTCAACCTCTATTCTTACGAGGACATCAACCAGCCGTGCGGAGGCACCTTCCCCGTTGCGGGACCGGGCATTCCAGGTGCATGTCCTCACATAGTCATCCTTAGTTCATTTGCAGGGATCATCATCAGTACAGAAAATTCTCATTCGAAGTTTTGTTGCTGTTCTTATTGGGGGGAATTTTTACGTGGCGGGTCCCAAACCTAGCGTACAACCAGCTATTCTGGGATTCTTCGTCTTCTCACGTTGGTTCGCTCTCGAGTGGGTGTTCGGAAAGCTACACAGAGGATGCTTGGGCTAGTCCCCGAAGCTGAGAGATGGTTGAACCATATGTAGAAGAAAAGTCCTGGCTACTCGCAAGTGAATGGCGATCAGTAACTTTCCCCACTTGCCTGGAATTCTACATATGGAACCATCCTGCAATATTGAACAATAACAATTTAATCACAATCATAAAAACAAATTTGTTTATGAATGAACTTAAATATGTGTCACTTTGTTCTATGTTCGTTTGCCAAATATTGCGGTGAGAAATCGGCATCGCATTAGTTTAGAACGTCTGAATAGTCTGCACGAAATATTTGTTCAAGGGCATTTTGAAAGCATCTACTGAATTCACTTTTATGCATGATAAGGGCGGATTCACTATGCCATCTTCCTTACTCATGTAGTGCTATGGACCTGGTAATATTCTATAGCCCATTTTCATCAATCATCAGAAAGCATTACATAGATTCTCGAAGCAATGGGTGCCACAAATTTTCAAGCCTTGTTTTTCTAATATAACTTTCAATTGTATTTCCCTTTTTGTGTTAATTTGAGTTTTCTTTATGATTTTAATTCATGTATTTTCTTTACTCACTCTCACTCTCTCTTGAAGCATGGCTTCCTGCTTTTTTCGCTTAGTCTTTCGCAGACCTTGTTTTATTTTGATTTATTATTGTCACTATCTTTCCTTCCAATTGCCGATTTCTCGCGCGCTTTTTTCTTCCACTTTTCGGCTTGCCTTTGAGAAAGCAGGTAGCTGCTATTGATGATAGAATACTAGGTTTGACTAATAACTATGGTGAATAAGAAAACGTCCACGTCACGGGGGTGATTCGCCTGCCGAATTCTGCACGATCATTTCACATGTAGTCATTCAGACACTCGTCATATAGTATGTCGTTGTTCAGACGGCAACGAAGTGACATGGTATTCATTTTTTCGTATATCATTAACAGATTCTTAGGTTTTCCGTATACAAACCGATTCATAACTCTTGCTACGTTAGACACTGCGCTGATTCTGTCAAATTCGCGGCTAGCCGGTTAAGGTCTGATATTGACCATTACCATTAAATATAGTTTCACTCAGGAGATACCCGTCCTAACTTGATAATTATTTTCTGATTCCATTTACACTGATTTAACAATATTAAGTGTGCACACTTTTCCCGCGTACTTCCATTTCTATTTATGGTAATTCGAAAACTGAAGCGGTGATATGAGAAGGCAAATAGCAATAAAAAACATTGTCCATCGAATTGAATTGAAGTGGGGCATCAAAGACATCCTGCTCTAATGTCATAGTTTTGACAATTCTGTAGCTTCGTTCACTTCGAATCACTGGTTCTAGGCGACCAGACAGGTGCAGCGTAGTTTAAAACCGGTCGAACTATTGCCTTAAATGCCTATAGCAATATTTCTTTGTCTTTGCCCCAAAAGCTGCAGGCAAGCGATTTGAGGTCCTTGTTGTGATTTCGGACTTTAGTGGTAATAGCGGTTGTATGCGCTGAGAAGGAGAGCAAACTGTCGAAGGTAACTCCCAAGGTTTTGGGGTTATTAACAGTCGGTATTGGTGTGTCGTTGACTTTTACCTTAAGTTGAAGTTTCCCCTCCTTTGTCCAGGTGGTGAAGAGATTCACCGTGGACTTCGTGGGAGAAAGTTGTGGGTTCCTCGCAGTGAAGAAGCGAGCAAGGCAAGCGAGATAGTCGATTACTTCGACGTACAGGCCATCAATGTCATTGCCCGACGCCATTATCGTGCAGTCGCCGGCGTAGGAGACCAGGGAGACTCTCTCTGGTGGCTGGGGGCGTTGCGAGATATAGAAGTTAAAAGGCAAGGGAGAAAGGATACTACCCTGCGAGGCTCCTTGCTTTATATTCTTCAGTTTAGAGATTTGGTCTCGAAATAGCACCCAAAAATGACAACCACTGGCGGGAGTGTCGACTGTAAAATATCATCTAGTAGTGTGGCGTGACTGAGAGCGTCGAAAGCCTTTTTAGGTCCAATGCTTCCAGAACAGTCCTATCACACGGGCGGTTTTGGTTGAGCCCGCGGTTAATCTGAGTTCTGTGTTGGCATTGTGCACTCTTCGGAAGCCATGCTGGTGTGAGGCTGAGGTTAGGTGCTTCGTGCAGAGTGGGAGTAGAAGGGCTTCATGAGCCTTCATTACTGGGGAAAGGAGAGTTATCGGCCGATAAGAATCCCCTTGGTTGGCGGGCTTGCCAGGTTTCAGTAGTGAGACCACTCTCTCTGATTTCCACTTGTCAGGAATTATGAAATTGGCCATGGACATATTGAAAACCATTGTGAGGTACTCTACTACCAATGGACTTGGTTTTTTCAACATCGGCATGTTTAGTCCGTAAGGGCCAATGTCTTTAGAAAATTTCATTTTGTTGATGGACCCCTGAACCACATCACGTCAATTTGTGCAGTCGTCTGGTGGCACTACCCTTGGATCTGTCGGCCAGAGGATGCATGTTTAAATTGCCAGCTAAAATAGCTTGCGCATCTTTTCGGGTCCGACGAAGTGCGACCGCTAAAGGTGACATCCACCTTGCCGTTGGGCTTCGTCGGGTTCGACAAGGGCCTTACGGCAGGTCTTCAAATGTTCTTCCCATTTAGTCCCCTTGTGTTGCATTACCAGTTGCCGGATTTCCAAATTGAGATCCTTTATGCTTCAGCTAGGAAATTGGGATGTATGTCCATTAAGACTTCTTTTCGACTAGTGTTAATCCAGTTTCTTCACTATTTGCTGTTAAATAAAATTTCCTACGAGGTACCTACTCACATCGTTTTAGTTCATATTGTACATATCAAAGTCTATTGATTCAATAAGAAACATCTCAAAACATGAAATGAATACAACACCAGAAATCCAGAAACACATTTCCCATTCATGACCACTCGCCCATCAAATGCGGTGTATTTATGTATTTACTTACTTGTTTATTTGCATACACTGCACTTGCTTGTTATACAAGCGAATAAAAAAAAATATAATTGCATACATACATACATACATGTGCACTTAAAAACCAGCTTATAAGTAAAGTTAGTGATGTTAATGAGAAAAAGTTTGTCACTTCAAGTACTCAGACGAACAGTGTACTCATCGGCGTGGTATGACGTGATCATTAAAAAAATCGCTGTGTACATTCTTAAAAGTATTTGATTCCTAGAAACCGTAGGTAAACATCCGAAAACCTGATTATTAATGTAGAATAAACAAACAGCCATATACCAAGCACCAACTACGAGATAAGCAACTCGTCAAGCTACAGCGTCATAATCAACGCCATTCAGAGACTGTGCTGAGCAGCTTGACTTCGGGAACTGCAAATCAGTATTCCGCGATCAGTTTCGATTTTTAACTGCCCAAGACAAGTTCGCAAAATTTTCTGCTAAAGCGTGATATTTTGAAATTTTTAATTGAAAAGTGAGAAAAAACCAACAAAATGCGTTCCCTCAGTGCGCTATTTTTACTATTTGCTCTGGTGATGACGCCAGCTACATTAGTTGCTGCAAAGAATTTGGTCTGCTTCTACGATTCAGCCAGTTATCTGCGACTAGGTAATGCATTTTTCTTCATTCCACTTCTTCATGTAATTACCCAGTTCAATTACATGCGCTCTGCTTACAGGTTTCGCCAAGCTGCTACCCGCTGACCTTGAGCTCGGCCTAAATTTCTGTACGCACCTCATTTACGGTTACGCTGGTCTCAAACCGCAAACACTCGAAGTCTACAGTCTCAATGTCGATCTTGATATGTTCCATTATCATGAGATTACATTGTTGAAGGCGAAGTATCCAAAGTTGAAGGTGTTCCTTAGTGTTGGTGGCGATCGCGATGTGGATGAGGCGAATCCACTTAAGTATGTCGGTCTCTTGGAGAGTGGACGCGAAAAACAACAAGCGTTCATTGATAGCTCTATTTCGTTGCTGAAGCGGAATGGTTTCGATGGGCTCGACTTGGCCTTGCAACTGCCACGTAATAAGCCGCGCAAAGTGCATGGCACTGTAGGTTCTTATTGGAAGAAATTTAAAAAGTTATTTACTGGCGATTTTGTGGTCGACCCAATGGCTGATGAGCATAAGGCTCAGTATACAGAATTCTCAACAAATTTGAGAACGGCTTTGGAGCGCTCGAATCTTTCGCTGTCGATGACTGTGCTGCCTAATGTTAACTCGACTTGTAAGTATTTTGTGAGATGTAAGATAAAGGACAAATATTAGCAGGAATTGTGCAAAAATTAAATTTTAATAGGCAAAAACTGTTAGAGATTTAGCATACAGTGAGACTTATGAATCAATATTTTTGGGCTCAATAATTTTTTTTTTCTCATTATCATTCTTATATACTCACCAGTTTATTTTGGACCACTTACGGCACTCTGCTATCCGTTTTTCTGCGCTCAATAATTCCTGCATTTCCGATAAATATCTAACCTAAGTTATCTCGTCTTCTCGCTTCTTTAGGGTTCTTCGACATACCAAAGATCAAAAACAACTTCGAAATCATCAACTTAATGGCCTTCGATTTCCTAACGCCGGAACGTAATCCCGAAGAAGCTGATTACACTGCACCCATCTACCTGCTCACTGAACAGGACCGCCTGCCACACTACAACATCGAATTCCAAGTAAACTATTGGCTGCAAAATCAATGTCCACCAGATAAGATCAATCTCGGTATTGCCACCTATGGGCGCGCTTGGAAAATGACATCGGACTCGGGCTTCTCAGGTGCGCCCGTCGTTCCTGAAACATATGGACCCGCGCCAGCTGGCTCACAGTCACTAATACCCGGTCTGCTCAGTTGGCCCGAGATTTGTGCAAAAATGCCCAACAATGTGAATGCTGATTATCGTGGCGAAAATGCTCCTCTACGTAAGGTAACCGATCTGGAGCAGCGTTATGGCAATTATGCGTTGCGTCCGGCGGACGACAATGGGGAACACGGTATGTGGGTGAGCTATGATGATCCGGATTTCGCGGCGATCAAGGCGAGTTACGTGCGCACGAAGGGACTTGGCGGTGTGGCGCTCTACGATCTGAGCTATGATGATTTTCGCGGCCTGTGTACGGGTCTGAAATTCCCCATTTTGCGCGCTATTAAGCACTTCTTATAAGTTTTATTCGTGTACATATTTATGTAGTTTAGAATGATAATTGTGCTTAAGAATATTAATACGATTAGTTTTATTTAGTTCTAATAGAAAATTTAATTGAATACATATAATGTTACCATTTTACGTGATTTTTAATTGATTAGTAACTCAATAAAAGAGTTTTTCCAACTTGACCTAGAAAGCGCGAATATTTTTGGCGGGCGGCGTCCTTGCTTCAATGCGAGTTCCATAATGCTTTGTATTTTTTGCAAGCAACAATTTTGCGCAAATGCATGAAGTAGAAATATTCTAGTAACAAATTCAACGACTTGCAAATCCTTCGTAATTAGTGAACCATAGGTTACGTATATCTAGCTGCTCTGAATAGGTCTCACATAGACCGCAAGGGTTCGTAGTGCTGCCAGTGTTGTTGGAGTCGTGTTATATATAGTTCGTGATACATGATTTGGTGAGTTTTAATACACAGTTTAAGCTTTTGTCAGCAATATCCTTCAGAGATGAAAAGTATACCAATCCCAGGCAGTTGTAACGAGTTCTCCTTAGAGCAGAGGGCAAAGGCGGTGTTCTAACATACCCCTTTCTGCTTCGTATGGTCCATGTTGTTCTGGACCAATCTTATTTTAGCTGCGTGGTATGAAGTGAGACAACGTCCCGCCAATATTTTAAATTCTTTTCTTTGGAGTTATAAAATAAAGTTGGCTGTTTTCGTGTTGCACGTTCGTAGCATTATTTTGGCAATCCTGTGGGAGGTCGAGGCTTCCCAAATAGACTGCGCTTCCCGAGTTAGTTCCTCATCTAGTACCGTTTTCAGAACTGAGACTAGGGATATATGTTCGACGTACTCATCCGAGGCAAGCGGGTGCCTGCTTGAGCAAGCTCGCCAACTCTCTCATTTTCCTTATGCCCTGGTACTCAGTAAATTGAGACCTGTTAACTCGTAGAGCTTAGTGAGCCTAATTAGTAGCCTAATTTTATTATAAAAATCCCTTTCCAATTTATGGTATTGAGGCTCGATGTTCTCCTACATATAGAATGAGCTGTAGATTTATGTCACTTCCAAACAAGAGATGGTCTTAAGAGAAGCTTATTATGCATGAAATAAACAGGCATTGACCAGGATAGCCTACCCCACAACAACATCGAATTCCAAGTAAACTATTGGCTGGAAAATTAATGTCCACCAGATAAAATCGATCTCGGGATTGCGACCTATGGGCGCGCTTGGAAATGACACCGAGCTCGGACTCTTTAACTGCACATAGTGTTACCGGCTTGTCCGCTCAGTTAGCCTGAGATTTTGATAAAAATGCCAAACAATTTCAATGCCGAATATCGAGGTGAGAATGCCTCACTACTTAAGGTACCTGATCTGGAGCAACGCTTAGGTAGGTATGGAATTCGGCTGCCGGCCGTTAGTGGTGAAAATGATATGTGGGTGAGCTACGACAATTCGGATTTCGCAGCAATCCCGACGAGCTATGCGCGCATTGAAGGAGCTCTCTACGCTTTCAGTTCTGATGACCGTTTGTGTATAGGTATGAAATTCCCTATTTTGCGCGCTATTAAACATTGCTTATAAGTTTGATTTATGGACTTATTTATGCAGTTTAGAAACTAATTTGCTTAGCTTTTTACGGTTGTAATAGAAAATTGAATGCGGCGTCACGTTCGAGTATTACGTGATTTCTAATTGATTAGTTTCATTAATAACAAGCGCCAAAAGTCGCGCTGTAGAATAACCTTCTCCACTTGACCCTGAAGGCGTGTGGTTTTTGAGCTATTACTCAACGCATGTGTCGACTTGTGCTTAAGCTTATTTGTTTGTTGATTTAATCGATTAATCTGTATATTAATAAACACGACATCAAATGGTGAAACAGCAGCACAAAAAATTACTAATAAAAAAAATTTACATCAAAATGTAAACTTTTCCTTCATTGTTATCTCTACATCCATTTATTGCGCTGCCTCTGTGTCAATCTCAGTCTCTGGCATTCGAAACAAGCGCGTAAAAATACGTATTCATAAGTAAATATTATTTGTATGTGCTCAGAATTTCGAATGCTTACTCACCAACGAACGTCTTAACAGCCCCTCCGCAAAAGCGCCGTCAAACAATTTCCGCCCATAAGATAACTAAACAACACCGCCTCATTATCACATTTTGCATACCCACTCAGCCGCTCCATTTACCGCACGAAACGCACTCAAAGCTCGCACGATCAGCTGCTCGATCTCGATCCATTTACAGGTCTATCACTACGCTAACTCCCGCTCTCATGTGCCGAACTTGATGTGAGCTTTGGCAGCGCCAAGCTCTGCTACAGAGCGCCTCACGCCTAGCTGACCAAAACATTCAGTTCACTTGTTGCTCAGTGACATTTATAGTTCTACGATTTTAGTCTCAGTTTTACTTTTGTTTTGTGCAGTTCGTTCTGTTAGTAAAAAAGCGTGCCATAAATATCGTCTCAGCATTATTCACAACTTGCTAATCCAGTATTCATTGTAAGATGAAGTTATTCGCCTTACTTTCACTTGCGCTGGGCCTGCTAGTTGCCCAGTCGAGCGCCGCTAATCTCGTCTGCTACTATGATTCAGCCAGCTACATACGCGAAGGTGAGCAAAAAGTCTTTCTAGATAAATTTCATTAACACCATTTCTTTGTTTGTTTACTTGTCTATTCGTGTGCGTGTGTGTGTGTACATGTCCATTGTTTGTAAAAGCGCTAATTTATTGTAATTTTTTTAATTTTTTTTCACTATTTTGGTAGAACATATTTCGAGTACAGATAGTAAAAGCTAAGGCGATTGTTCCTTAAAATTTTGGAAACTGTCAGTAATATTTAATACAATAAATTTCGAAATTGTGTGCGAATTAAAGTCCTTGTCATATAATTAGAATTAGAATTGTCAAAAGATAAGAATTAAAGAATTGGAGTCTTTGTCCATCCGAAGTGTCTATTAATGATAAAGCGCATAGTTCATTGTCAAATCTAGCGTTTTAAATGTGCCCTACTAATGCAACTAACTATAGACTTTCATCGATAGTCAACCGTAGGTATGAAAGTTAAGCAGCGCACAAATTGTTGGCTTGTCATTGTGGCAGATATTTTCTGCATTGAAATCTTAAATGAGATTCTTGCTCTTTTCTTCTTCTCTTGTCTAGCCTTACCTTATTTTGGGCCGGCTCTACTTGTGCCACATTCCAGATCTGCTCCTGCATTGCGTGATGTTTTTTAATTATTTCTCCATATTTTTGGTGGTCTGACTGGCTCTCTTTTTAACTCCTCCATCTGCAACATATCCCTCATAGCCTGGCGCGCTGGTCCTCTCATAATATGGCCGTACCAGCGAAGGCGTGTTTCTTGAAGTGTGTAGTAACTTTGCTGCTACCAAGAATACAGTTATTCTGTATTTTGTCCAACATTGTTATGCCGCTGGTCCATCTCACCATCCGCATTTCTGCCACGTTCTACTTTATAGCACAACTAAGCTCTACTCCTTTGAATAAATAATAAATACTAAAAAAGCTGTCACTATTTAGGATAGGATAATTCGAGAATATTACCTTGCGGTAGAGAGTCACAATCTTTCCTAGTAAAAACTAAAATTTAAGATATGCAGACAAAGGGTTTCGAATTTTAGAAATGTAGGCAACATCACTAATCTCTTTAGAACCACCAGTGGATGACTAAAGGCAGTATTTTAGAACAAATCTAACCACTTGAAGGAGTACCCTCTATAATGTACCCACGGCCATTTTATTCATGAGACCATGTTGTTGTTGTTGAAGTGATTTTTTTTGTTAGTTTTTTTTTTTTGCTAGTTTTTTTTTGGTTTTGAGTCAAATCCATTTCGTTAGATCCAAGTATAGCATCTCTATGTCTGAGACTTTATTAATTTGCTGTTGGAAAAACTTATCGAAAGAGCAGAGTGTTGCTCTAACTAAACCTGGACATTCGCATAAATAGTGGAAAAGATTTTCTGTCACCCCGGCCACCTCATAGCTGCCGCAGATGGGATTGAAAGGAAGGTCCAGTATGGGTGCATAATCCTATACCTTCCAGTGACTAGTAAAGGTTGAAGTGATACGTGAGATGCTTGGGTGAGAGCATCTTAACAGGGAATTCGTTCTCTGGATGTTGTACGACGGCCATGTTTTTCTTGTTGTAGTGCATGTAGTTAATTGCTTCCACTTTCTTTCGGCCAAAGCATAGTAGTGTGCAGCAATGGATGGTTTAACTAGGGTAGTACTGCTACCGCCTCTATTGTGTCTAGTGGCGAACGTTTTCTTGCTAGCTCATCTGCTATCTCATTATCAACTATGTTCCAAGCAATTCTAGTTCCTGTCTACGCTGTAAAACTATTGTAGTTTGAATGAAATGGAATTGGAATCTAAAGCCTTTACTAGGAATTTCTTTGCATTGCTTTAGTGATTTGCATACTTCTCTGATTGCTAATGGTTCTGCTTGGAACACGCTGTCATAGTCATTAAGTCGAATTGGTTTGGATAATTTGAGCGACTCCGAATAGAGCCCAACTCCCACACCACAGGTCATCTTAGAAACTTTAGTGCGAGTTTCAATGTTGAATCTACCAATCAGCTTCACTTTCCTCCATTCGGCTCTCGGTGGAAAAAGTAGTGCAAATTCTTTTTTGAAGTTAAGGTTGGGGTTTGTGAAGTCTGATTTGTTTTTGAGCAGTGTGGGTTCCCATAGTTGTCCAGCTTCCTCTATTTCTGAGTCTCACCGCGCTGTATACCAGACGATATGAAACCGTATTTCTACCGACGCGTATTTTTACCGACGCCTGAAAACTATTTCCACCTGAAGTCTGGTTTTTATACAATGTGACTTCATATTAGATATTCAGATAGTTGTACATAAATTTTAAATTCATAAATAATGTTTGTATGTGCAAGTTACCTATTATTATTATATGCATATCGGGTGTTTATTTGGCTGCATGAGAATTATCGAAATCGATAAATATGATTCGGCAGCTTGGCAAACTGTGTTGAAATTTTTGTTCAGTTACTTTGGTAAGTAATTTTAAATCGTTTAACGCCAAACAACGCTTACAAATTTACTTTGGAAAAATAAAAAAGAAATCTGTTCGCGAAGTGTGGAAGAAGATGCCCAAATGTCGTTTCGTCGTCGGGCTCACCTTGTTGGCCTTTGCCCTTCGACTACGTGGCAAATTTTTCGTAAGGATCTTGGCTTACGTGCCCATGAAAAACAGCTCGTGCAAGCATTGAAGCCAAATGACCATTGCTTTCGTCGTGTTTTTGCTGATTGGGCTCATTTGGATTTATTATTCAAATTGATTGAAAAAAAGTAATCAAAAATTCCCCTGATCGAATGTACCATGTAACTGTTGGCCGCGGCGGGCATATGCCCGATATTAAATTCTAAAAATAAATTCCATGATTACCAGATTATAATAAAAAGATTCATTCCGACAATATTTTTGTTTTTGTATGGCCATTTTAAGCTCTCAAGCTTTTGAAGAAGCCACCCGATATTATTATAACCTTCACATTTTTCCGATTGCGAGTACTTCTCACGTATTATGGGAATCACACTTTGTAATGGGATAACCATAGAACTCTACTGTCTATTTAGCAATGAAACCACTTTGCTTAATTGAGGCTTTCTTGTTTACTATTCTTCAATAAAGTGATTTGCTACAAACCTACATAGGATACATATACCTATTTATATGCACTACATCTGCTGTACTTTTTCTAAGGAAGTAATTAATATAAAGCAATTGACTATATTTTCGCAGCTGATCTCACTTATAATAACTTAATCAAATAAGTAGTCAATGCATAGTTTTCTTGTAATCCGCGTCATACAAGCATATGTACATATTTGTTGTTCTCGCCTTCGCATTAAAAAGTTAGCGAGCAATAAACGATAGCTCGATAGCTTAGTCGTCTATAGCTTAGCATTATTTATTTGCTACATAGTAAACAGATTTGGCCTGAAAATAGCTACTGAAATTATCACTTGCTTCGGAAGCTTTATATCAGCTATAGAAAGATAGGTCACCGGCTTATCAGAGGGTCGCGGTGTAAGGCAATGAACGTGGAATAGAATAGCAAATCGTTTAACACACTGCACCACTGAACTCGCGAGTAATACTCGTATACAGCGTAGGAGGTGATAGCTGCGTTCAGTTCGTCAGCCACTAAGCAGCTGCCGAAGTTGAAATATAAGAACCAGAAAAAAACACGAAATATAGGCCGAAAATACAAAAATATTTAGGTTAGGTTGACATGGTTGACTTGCAATCACGCATAGACCGGTTCGGTCGATAGCGATACCAGATGGAGTTCACTAGTGATGCGTTTTAAAATAGTCCACCCGCTGGTGCCTGTTCCTATTGCGAATTGAAGGTAACATTTCCAACCCACTGCTACGATGTCTTTCAAGCCGACAAACTGTGGTATTCCCTAATATTTAAAGCTCGTTTTGAATGACGCAGATCATCCGCAATGGAGATGTTACACACTTTCCCTTGAGCACTCCCTACATATCCTGCATTCCTCGCTGCCCGAGATTCCTACCATATAAACATACGCTACTACTGGGCTTTGTCCCGTCAGCCCACCTATCATAAATAGTTCTACAATATTGTAGTGTTAGTGATAGTATAAATCAGGTACGATTGAGCTCGTCATGTTTACACTTCGTTTTGCGTTACTGCAAGTGGACAAGCTCTCCCTGCTTATTCTGAATTTTCCGATCATGTTTTCGTCTAGCTCTTTGCGTTTGTATAATATTCCTACTAACTTAAGCATTTCGTTGAAAAAATTCCAAGGATATAGAAACCCCGTTTTTCGCTATATCGTCTACCATCTCGTACCCTTCAATGCCCTTATGGCCTGGGATCCAATAGAAAGGTAGTTCAGAATTCACTGCCAACCTTTCTACTGCAGAACTGGTGAACGTTCTTAGACGTTATACGAAACGATGTAATTGCTTTAATGGCTGCCGCCTGGTTGGTTGAAGTGGTAAGTCACCAAGAATCAAAATAGCGCCTCCGCACCTTTTTGTTGCCATATCCTCGCTAACCAACAAGTTATGCGATTATTTATTCGCGACAATATCCAGTCTGTGCGATTGAAAAACTTTACATAAAAGGTTGTTTAGTCTATGCGGGCTGCTCTTTGAGGTTTTCAAAAAGCGGTTTGCCAAGGGCTAGCATCCTCGCTGTCGATTCTGCAAGAATGTTATTCATGACTCTTGGCAGTTCGTCTGCTTTTTCATTATCTTCAAGGTTCCGATGTCCCGGGACCCAGCTTAAGGTAACGTTATGGTTTACGATCATGGTGGTAAGGCTATTTGCCTACTGCCGGAGTATTTATGTAAAAGTTGACTATGGAGTTGGTCACAGTAGTAGGAAAGACCTAGTCTGCAGCCTTTCCAACTTAATGCAAAATTCATGCAATACCCCAATATTTACTTGGAAGTACTGATCTAAGTAATTTGCCTGCACATTCGGTTCCACGTTACCGAAACGACCCATAAGCATTCTCCAAACGTCTCGGGGTAATGTTAATGCAGGTACAGCAATAACAGCAAAAAGTTTAGCAGCTATAAGCAAAAACCTTTTAAGACGTTTCTGCTCGCTTAATTTATTGTTCTCCATAAAATTGTTTCATTAAGCGAGCAGAGAAGTGCCGAATGGAATTCAGTATTTGTAGTTTTATATGCTTATATAAATTTATATTTATAAACAATGTACAAATTGAATAGCACATCTGAAATCGTCTGAATCAACATGAAATTCATAATAAACACAATAATAAACATAAAGGGTATTTCGAAAGGCGCGCCTAGATGTTGTTTTAAAAGCCGAAGCCACGCAGAGACCATTTTGGTCCATGGCGATACCAGATCAGAGTCCTGCTTAGCGAAAATATGCTTCACTCAAGATGCGCGTACTGTTCGCGAGTTTTAGGAGTCACTCAAGTTCCAGTTGAGGGATAGATACTAGCCTTTCAAAGGTGAGAGCGCCCAGGTAGCAAAGTCTGGTCGCCGCTGTTTTAAAATAAAATATTTGTCATATATAATTTTTACAGATAGGTTAGGTTTGGTTGACCTGCATCTTTTGCGAATTTAAGTAAACGCTGAAGGTCTAACTTCTCATAAGGTAGAGCTCCTAAGCATTTCAATCTGGTTCTAGCTAACGCAGAGCAAGAGCATAGAAGGTGTTTTAACGTTTCCCTCTCTTCCAGTTCATTGCAAAATCTGCAGCTATAGTTGTTTGTAATTCCAATCTTGTATGCATACGCCGCTTTTCACAGGTCGATTATGAATGCCGAATTATTGAGATCGTCGACGTTCAAGACTATCGAGTTGAAGATTGTTCAACCACACTTTGCGCTACAGCAGAAATATTTGTTTTTTGGTCTGCCAACCCTTTTGCTATCCTCGTTCGGACCAGTTTCTTGATATTTGTTCACCAACCTTTGGATTGTCGACTGATGCGGACGATTATTTCCACCAAAAAAATCACAAATATTTACGTTATGTTGTTGTGTTAAAGATCGACCATTTTCATAATAAATTTCAATAATTTTTTTTAATTTTGTCTACTTAACAAATGTCAGAGATGACATAAAAAAAGTAGCCACCTAGAAATTATTTACTATTGATATCTAAGCGGCACCTTTGAAAGACCCTTTACAAGTCACAACTAATTGAAATTCCACAGTGTGCACAAAACTAATTATAATACAAAAGATAGTTATTGCTTTCACACTACACCTCTGCACCGCTAGCCGCTCAATTGATCGCCAACACCTCGCAGCACATTTGAATTTTTTTTTTAAATATTCCACATCTAATTTTATTACAACTCGCCTAACTGGCTGCCGAGTGAGTCACAACGCCAATAGCTGAAACCTGTTAATGACGCAAGCGTTGTTTAGAGACAGTTTTGATCAGAGACAGCAAGCGGTGCTTTACATGCTGGATAAGGTTAAGCAAAAACAAAAACAAAAATAAACATTTTATCAAATCCAAATAAACAAACGCTCGACCGAGTCGCACAGTTGTCGCTTTTGAGCATTTTTTTTTGCTTTGTTATTTTTTCGGTAAATTACTTTATTTGCCTGTAATGATAAAAATATTTTGATTGTGACTGCTCGTCGTTTCGCGCTCTATTGCGTCCGCTTTATTTGCGTTATTGCCCGCCACATCCATTCAAGCATTTTTGTATTATTGTTTTGTATTTTTATATTTTTGTCACGCATGCACCTCTATTTATGACTGCACAGTATTCAAATACGTACACAATAAATAAATTTTTCTAAGTATATCCACATTTTACTCACGCTCTTGGCAAAATTATAAATAAAAATCCGCAGGTCTCGGCAAACTGCTCACACCTGACCTCGAGATCGCACTGCAATTCTGCTCACATTTGATTTACGGCTATGCCGGTATTAATCCCACCACCTATCAGGTGCAGAGTCTACACGAAGACTTGGACGTGTATAAGCATCAGTATTCCGAGGTCACCGCACTGAAGCGTAAATATCCACACCTAAAAGTATTGCTGAGTGTTGGTGGCGATCAAGATATAGATCCCGAGCATCCCAATAAGTACCTTGAGCTGCTGGAGGGCGAGAAGGTCAAGCAGACTTCTTTTATTAATTCAGCCTATTCGCTAGTGCGTTCGTATGGCTTTGATGGCTTGGATTTGTCCTTCCAATTTCCTCGTAATAAACCACGTAAAGTGCACTCCGATATCGGCATGGTGTGGAAAAAATTCAAGAAGCTCTTCACGGGCGATTTCATAGTAGACGAGAAGGCCGAACAGCACAAGGAAGAGTTCACCGCGTTTGTGCGCGATGTGCGCAATGCTTTGCGTCCTGATAATATGATGCTAACGCTAACGGTGTTACCAAATGTCAATTCCTCCTGTAAGTGCCCATCAAATATTATTCAAACATGTAAAATTTACTTACTTACCTAACAAACTCTATGTACAGGGTATTTTGACGTGCCAGCTTTGGTTGGAAATTTGGACTTTGTCACCCTAGCGGCCTTCGATTTCCTCACACCCGAGCGCAATCCGTCAGAAGCCGACTTCACAGCACCACTCTATGAACTATATGATCAGAATCGCTTGCCACATTCTAATGTCAACTTCCAGGTCGATTATTGGCTTGCACAGTTGTGCCCGGCTAGTAAGATTAATGTCGGTATTGCCGCTTATGGACGCGCATGGAAACTAACTACCGACTCGGGCATGACTGGTGCGCCCGTGGTGCAGGAGGCAGACGGCCCCGCACCGGCCGGTATGCAAAGTCAGAAGGCTGGTCTTCTTTCCTGGCCTGAGGTGTGCGCCAAGTTGCCGAATCCTGCGAATGCCTACTTAAAGGGTGCCGATGCGCCGCTGCGTCGTGTTAGCGATCCCACCAAGCGTTACGGCACTTATGCTTTCCGACCGGCGGACGCCAACGGTGAACACGGCATATGGGTGAGCTACGAAGATCCCGATACGGCCGCCAACAAAGCGGCCTATGTGCATTCAAAGAATTTAGGCGGTTTGGCTTTATTCGACTTAAGTTATGATGATTTCCGTGGACTCTGCACTGGAGATAAGTATCCCATTTTGCGTGCGGCCAAATTCCGTTTGTAAAATCTTCGATTCGATCTATTTTGTTACATACTTTAATTTTGCTAAATAAACAAAGAATTTTTTACCCACAAAATGTTGACATTTTATTTCTGTATTATCACATTGCTAATAAACGTATTTCCAATGATCTCGCTGAACCTTATACGCGATTGCTGATAAGTTTCTAAGAAAGCAGGTTTTTATACGAAAAATTTTTCCAGACGTTGAAATATTATTTCTATTCGACACTTCAAACTGATTAGACGTAGGAGATGAAGTTTTTGCTTGTCTCGCTAGCCTTTCTGGTATGCTCGGTATGGGCGACCGCGTCCGTGTTGGAACGCAATGTTGTGTGCTTTTACGATTCAGATGGCGCCACGCGTTCAGGTTAACTCCTGCAAAATACTTACTATTTCCCCAATAATATTTCCCTAACAGGTTCATCGCAATTCCACGTTGCTGACATGGAAATAGCACTACAATTTTGCACGCACGTCATCTACGGCTATGTTGGCATCAAACCGGACACCTTCCAGGTTATGAGCCTTAACGAAAACCTAGACATCCAGAAGCGGCACTTTGCCACCATCACGGCGCTCAAGGAGAAGTTCCCATACGTGAAATTTCTGCTGAGTGTTGGAGGAGACCGCGACGCCAATTACCACGAGAAGTATATTAACCTATTAGAAGCAGGTCGCCCAAAGCAAGCAGTATTCATAAACTCAGTGCGCGACTTTTTGCGAAGCTACAACTTCGATGGTGTAGATTTAGCCTTCCAACTGCCACGTAACAAGCCGAGAAAAGTGCACTCGGACATCGGTTCGGTGTGGAAGGGTTTTAAGAAGTTCTTTACTGGTGATTTTATTGTCGATGAGAAGGCGGATGAGCACAAGGAAGAGTTCACCGACTTGGTTAAGGATCTAAAGAATACGCTGCGTGTAGATAATATGTTGTTATCTCTGACGGTCCTGCCGAATGTCAACTCGAGTTGTAAGTACCTTAAGCATTATTATGAAAAAACAAACTTGAGACAGAGGAGATGAAATAAAGAGAGCTGGGTCTAGTAGTGAAATGTAAATAATCAAATTCCATTAGCTGGGTGACCGATTTTTCGTCTTGAAGCTTTTTGATGTAACAACTTGGGCTTCAACTTTATTTACTTCATCACTCTCTACTCTTCCGATTTTCTACATCTACAGATTTTACAGTTACAGTAGTAAATTAATCTGCACACTTCTCAATTACTTTCTCAAATTCAATCACTATTTTTCCCCCCTTCAGGGTACTTCGATGCGCCGGCGATTGCGGACAGCTTGGATCTTATAAATCTAGCCACTTTCGATTTCCTCACACCTGAACGCAACCCCGAGGAAGCAGATTACACCGCACCACTCTACGAGTTGCACGATCAAAATCGTTTACCGCACTATAATATTAACTTCCAAGTGGAAAACTGGCTGCTGCAACGTGTGCCTGCCAGCAAGATCAATGTTGGCATTGCTGCCTATGGACGCGCTTGGAAGATGACTAAAGATTCTGGTACTACTGGTTTGCCTGTGGTGCCAGCTACGGAGGGCGCAGCACCAGCTGGTCCATTCTCAAAGACACCAGGCCTTCTCAACTGGTTGGAAGTGTGTCAACGCTTGCCAAACCCTTCGAATATCAATGCAAAGGGCGCTAATGCACCTCTACGTCGCATCAGCGATCCCACCAAACGTTACGGCACTTATGCTTTCCACACCGCAGACGAAGATGACACCAACGGCATTTGGGTGAGCTATGAGGATCCTGATACGGCCGCCAGCAAAGCTGGTTATGTGAAGGCGAAGAACTTGGGTGGCGTTGCTTTGTTCGATCTCACTTTGGATGATTTCCTTGGCCAATGTACGGGTGATAAGTTCCCCATGTTGAGGGCTATTAAATACAGGCTGCTTTAAGTGAATGGAAGAAGAAATTAAAAGAATATAATTCAAGTGTTAGATTTCAAATAATGCAAAGTTGATTGCGGTTAAAATAAATCTGAAGATATTTAGTATTAAATGTTATTTTTAATATTTTACTGTTGCCATTTTAAAGGAGAAATTAATAAATTAATTGGTCTTAAAGCTTAAATGGCTGTGAACTATGCCTTTGATTTTCCAATCATTATTCTGCAATGGAGGCTTTCAACTTCAATATTCCATTGGACAATAACTCCAGCTTTCCATTGGCATTCCTTTAAATTTTTGTTACGAAAGTTTGTTTATTTCTATCAAAGACTAAATTAAAATTAAAAAATAAAATAAATGTGCCTTTATAAAGACAGTAATTTTTTTTAAGAATTTTTGATCTGGGAAATCGGTCGGTTTGTGTAAGTATAAATTTTCGTAGCACATGGGGTGGAAAGTAACGGCCCCAACAAGGAAAACACTTTTTTTTTGTTCAAAATTAGCTTTATTCATCAACGTAATTTCCATCAAGAACGACACAATCATTCCAGCGCTGCTCTAACATCAAAATAGGCCTCAGTTTCGGCGATAACCTCTTCATTCGAGCGAAATTTTTTACCGGCGATCATTTTTTAGGTCTGCGAGCAGCCAATAGTCGCTGGGAGCCAAATCTGCCAAACACGGCATATGTGGAAACAATTCGTGTTAAATTTATATAGCTTTGCCATTGTTTTAGTTGACTTGTGACACGGTGCGTTGTCTTGATGAAATGGAACAGTGAGCAAAGGCGGCACTCACTTTTAACAGAGGTTTCTCATAGTGAAATGTTCATGCAATATAACTTTTCGATCGATCAAAACGATTTTGTGGATTTTTTTTACGTTTTCTAAATACTTCTCATGGAAACCATTTGGCATTCGCATTGACTTCCTTCTTTCACGCAAATATGAAGATGATTGCCATAATTTGAAGCTTGAGGAAGTTGGTCTAAACAAGCGTCAGGGATGTATGCGCCAATATCTATTATTGATATTATTTTTAATATTAAATTAGTAACAGGGTTTAGGCCTTAAAATATTTATGTAGCTAATCTGAAGAAATGATTTTCTTCACACAACTGTTGCAAGGCATTAAGAGTGTTTAGCATCAAACTAAGCTGAATAGGATTAAGTTGCGAAATTTCTTCCTATTTGATTACTCGTAGTTAATCTGATTTTGTGGGTACATGTTTTGGAAAACTCGCATCAAAGAAATATCGAAAGGGTTGAATATGCAGCCAAATTAAACCTAAGTTACCCACAACTAGAAAAATAACCTTCAGAAAGACAATTAATGTTTATTGAAATGAGCTACGCACATTACCACTGAAGAAAATCAAAATTATCATTAAGCCAAGAGAAAGTAATGCATTTTTTTTGTAAATTTTAATTACTGCCCGGGTGAGTGGCACAATATTGTGTATCTTAAAAAAGTATTTGAAGAGTCTTAGATGGAAATCAGATACACCTGAGCACACGCGGACTACTGCGCAGCACACCCACCATCACCTGCAATGCTCTATACCCTTTTGAAGGCATCTAAATGAGGGATATCGACGAGGATAATAACACCAGTGAGAAATTTACTATAGATACTTGAATGGTTATTAGGCACAAAGGAAGAATAGCAACGTCGAGTGGCGGGACTGCGATGCCAGTTCGTGTTACAGTTGGCGCTCGGTGGCATTCGCTGGGGTTGCGAAAAGTTAGAAAAACTCATGCAAAAGCGACAAGAAAGGTAAGACGACAGGACTCTAAAGCTTAACAAAATATTGTTTTAAAGTTGTTATGATTGCTACACATGCAACTAAATATATTTGCCTTAAACAAAGCGGCAGCCCAGTGGGTTTAGGCTGTTAAATGAGCTGGCATACCTACTCTTAATTGTCAATACGAGTACGAGAATCCTACCGCCTTTGTATGATAATTATGTTTGTTACCACATAGCCATTGTAATGAGTAAGAGAAAAAGTTTAATTATTTATTAAATTTATTGTTTGAACTGAGTGTTTTTGTTGTAGATAGTACATTTGCTTGAGAACATAACAGTCGGATAAAGTTTCAATTGCTGTTGCGGAGTGAAAGCAGAGCAAGTGAGCGGGGTTATTAGTGGTTAGTGCGCTTGGCCCTTTGATGTGGATAAGTGACTGTTGGCGTAATTATTATTTTATTAATTAAATTATGTTAATGTTATCGCTTTCCCGAAAGCTCATCGCAGTAATTACAGTTCTTCAAAGAATCGTTTGAAAGTAAATAATTAAAAATTATTTACAATAATACAAAAGTTTGAGGGGAGGTGGAGGATGAGTTCGTCAAATTACTGAGAGGATTTAAAAATTCCGATAAAGGAGAATGTATGTATGTATGTACACAAGAGCACTTATATTTGAATTTTGAAAAGTTTAGCCTTTGACAGTTTGCGAGGCTTCTACTACAGAGAATCATTTTTTAAACTGAAAAAACAAAACGAATAGTCAAAAGATTTCTTCGGAGGTCGAGTAGATTTAAAAAAAAAAAAAGGGAATCCGAGTGCAGTACAATGTATTTAATTGTGTCTGAGTGCTGTACTTGCTAGTCAGTCCCAACAAACAAAAACAAAAACAGCAGTCAATAGGGGCCAGAACCGATCAGTAGCTTGGTGGTAAATTTCTGTGAATTTCGTAGCTTTTGAAAGAGACAAAACTCTCGATATTTACTTTTTAGTCCGGGAGCCAGGGGTCATTTTGACCTCATCATTTCATACCGACTGATTTTAATACTGAAGACAGACGTCATCCAATGGATGACGAAACCAACCGTCAGCGCGCGCCGCCGAGATGTATGAACGCGGAATTTTCAATGCTTCGGCTGACGGTCTTCCCACGGCTATAAACGCAGCTGACCATCATTATTATTATATATTTTCATATGTGTACAAAATTATGTAAAAAAATTTCAATCGGCATAAAAAAGTTTTACTTTTTAATTTATTTTACAAGTTCGCCTGTTCAGCGGACGTATTTCCCCCCCTCTACGGCGAAGCTGATTATTTTTTTTTATTCTACTAAATGTCAACAATACACACAAAAAATTTCAACCGCTATAAAATGAGTTGATAGAAATTTTTTCCGACACGTTTCGCAGCATCCCACGCACGTACCCACCGCTACTGGACCATTATTAAAATCAGTCGGCATGAAATGATGAGGTCAAAATGACCCTTGGCACTCGGACTATTTCTTCAATTGGCGCTGTTTGCCAAGTTGAATGCCCACGCGTATTAATTTTTTTCATGTCCAAATGTTCACTTAAAAACACCTCAATTCATTCCTTGCTAATCTGTAGTTCTCCTCCTATCTGCCACATTTTAAGTCTTTGACCGGTCAGTCCTAATTTTTCGATTTCTTAGACATTTTCCAGCCACTACCACCACAGAATGGCCCAGGTGGCAAACGTCTTTATAGCGTATTCTTTAGCGTTGTTAAGATCTGCGAGTGCAATTTTTTGCCATAGTAGATATATGAGGGTACAAAATCCTCAAGAAACGGCGGAATTTCTTAAAAAATAAATAAATTACAATACAATAATACTTAAATAACTTAGACGGCTAACTTATCAGTTGAATGTTGTATATGCATGCATAAACCCATTTCTTTTTTTGAGTGTTCGATCGAGTTCAACCTCTAATTTACGCGTCCTGGTGGGCTAATGTATTTTAAGGTGGGACTCAAAATAAAAAAAATCATACACAAAGTATTGCTGTTGATAACAGTTCACGATGACCCTGCGAATCCGCAAGACCCTCTTCAAGACATGGTATGTATTTTTGATACCAAGAAGTCAAGACCCACGAATTTAAATTTTACTGAATGACTTTTTATTCTTTAGCTAAGTCTTTAATTTCTGTCGCAAAAAGTAAAGCTCACATTATTATTATTATTTGACTAGAAAAATAAAAGTCAACTTTGATAGTAATTTTTTCCCAGTAAAATAAAAGTCAATAAATAACTCTTTTCTCGCAACTTTTATTACGAAAGTCATGACCCTGTGGATCCCTGGTTTCAAATCGTCTCCAAGTGGTTTTTATGATACTCCTTTTCAAAGGAAAATCAATGTCCGAAGGTGTGCCATTACGTGTAGCAGAGTGTCAGCTATTAGAAAAGATTGTATTTTGTATACAGTTTCTACAGTCTCATAATTCCTTCAGTAGCTATGGTGCCTTCGGTGCGTCGAGTGTGATGAATAATATCCTTTAGAGAAAATCCACAAGAAAAATATTCCCTTGCATTTATCTCTGAAGGTTTTAAATCGGTTGTTTAAACTGTTGCAACATTTGTGTTTTTAGTTCAGAAAACAGAAAAAAGTAGGGCTCTAACTTTTCGAAAATTTGGTTAACAAAAATTCTGCCTGCCGAGGCGAAATAATTACATTACAACTCACATTTTTTGATCAGATAGGTTCGAACGTGACCGCTAATGATCGAAAGGGTGAAAGCCTCACTTTCATGCAAATCATGGTAGGAGTTTTCGTTCTCCTACCATAAAACCAACACCAAATTTAGGCTGTTTTAAATGGCATTTAAGGTTGTCAGGTCCAATGCTTTTCCTAACTTGGCAATCCTGTCCAATCTCTTGGTGTGGAGTGATATTAGCATAAATCGACCCAGCCCCATTAAGGCACAGGGTACATTCCAGGTGCGTGCCTTCACATCATAATTCTTAAAATATTTCTGTGGTTGTAATAAAAAGGTTGTTTCAGTGGAAGCTTTGCGAATGCTTTCTTGCATAGTTGCTTTTAGAAGAAGGAAGTTTTTCATCAAGATAGGAGTTTTTACGTGGCGTGTCCTAATAATAAGTTGCGTTATTGGTTGCACAGATTCGGTTATTTTCATAAAGTGTGATTTTACGTGCCCACTAAAATAGGTACTTTCCGGATAACTCTTGCATTGAACTAATTTAGTGCAAAATATTGAATGTAACGTAAGTAGCGAATTAGATAATTAATTTAATAACTAATAATAAATATGAATTTTTTTCAAAGACGTGTCGTGCGTAGGGTTACATAGTTGGGGTGCGCAGACTTGTTGTCAATCTGTGAAAACAAAAAAATCATAGAAATGTATAGCTGAGTCACTTGGACGGTTCTAAAATATTGGTGTAAATGTCCTAAAGCCCCAAAAATCTACAAAACGACGTGGTGGCAAAAAGCAAACGACTTACACTACTGATAATTTAATTGCGGGCCATTGTAATTGAAATCAACAACGTAGTATCAGCGAGAACTGGACGGTGCCAATTGTACACCATGCACCTACCAGGCAGAATAGCTCGTAAAGCTATTCTGTTTCTGTTGAAACAAGCAAATTTAAGGTAATGGAAAAGTATTACTCAAAGCTACAAGCCATGTAGTATGAAAAAATGGTTTAACCTTCTGCAACTGACGTGGTATATAACAGACACCAAATACTACAAAACACTATTTTGCTCCGTTCTTTTATAAGCAGATACTATCGAATTTTAAGTAGCTTCTTATTACGTTCTCAAGGATACGTTAGTGTATAAAAGGCAGTTGAAGTGAGCACACGCGTCAGAGTGAGTGAAAAAGTGTCTACAAGTCAACCAGATCACTATTGACGTAGGTGTCTGAGAAACAATCACCTCAGTATTTCCTGAACAACATATCAGTGAAATTATTTCAATACCTTATATTTTTTCAGTTTTGATTTAATGGATCAGTTAAATACAAATGCCGCCGTAGCCGAATGGGTTGGTGCGTGATTACCATTCGGAATTCACAGAGAGGTCGTTGGTTCGAATCTCGGTGAAAGCAAAATTAATAAAAACATTTTTCTAATAGCGGTTGCCCCTCGGCAGGCAATGGCAAGCCAATGTATTTCTGCCATGAAAAAGCTCCTCATAAAAATACCTGCCGTTCGGAGTCGGCTTGAAACTGTAGGCCCCTCCATTTGTGAAACAACATCAAGACGCACACCACAAATAGGAGGAGGAGCTCGGCCAAACATCTAACAGAAGTGTACGTGCCAATTATTTATTTTTTTTTTTTTAAATACAAATGAGAGGATACACTCCTCCAGCATCATCTGGAACTTTTAAAAGCCGTGACGAGCAGATACAACAGTGGTTGGAGGAAGAAACCGAGCATGAGTTCAGCGATTTCGATGACGAAGGCACTGATCCTAATTTTCAGCCAGAAACTGAACTTTAAGAAAACGATGAAGATTCAAATGATGAAGAACTTATTGTCTCAAGTCGAGTCAGGTCCTTCGCTGAACAACAATGTACTTACAATCAAGAAATGGATGCTGACACAAAAAAAACATTTATGATAGCAAATTACAACCATACCAAAGGAGGAGTCGACGAAGTTGACAAAAAAATGCTCGATATATTCAAGCAAATATATTCTAAATAACTTCTAATAGATATGATTGGTATTAATAGCTTTGCTTTGAATCAAATGTATTCAGACTGTGATGATAAAATGAGAAGAAAAACTTTTTTACTCAATCTGGCAAGAGAATTGGCGTTAGATCACATGAAATTTTGTGTGCAAAATGAAATATTGCCAACGGAACTAAGAAAGACGATAAACAGGGTTCTCGGTAGAAATCTTCCCCCTCCCCCACCAACCATTCGATCTAACTCATCGAGTGGAAGAAAACTTTGCGCTATTTGTCCGCCAAAAACAAAAAGAGTAACTAGATATTGTTGCTGCAATTGCTTAAAGCCACTTTGTGAGACCTGCCAACAAAATTTGTAACTTTTTATTACAAGATTCATATGATCTATTTTTACTAGACTGGTAAGTTTAAGCTTAATATAGAAGGCAAATAAATTAATGAATGGAATATTGGTTTTTTTTTTTAAATACATAACTTTTGGAGGACGAATTTTTAAGTATTGTTCAGCATGAAATAATTTCTAACTTAACCACTGAATTTATCCTTTTTCTCAATATATCGTTGAGTTTAAGTTTAAACAAAAGTAAATATAAAACATTTGTGGAATAAAAAATAATATATGGAGTATTTTTCGTTGTTTTTGTATAGGTATAAGTTTTAATGTTTAATTTGTGAAATGAGAACAAAACCTGTTTAACATAAACTGCCATTTTAAATTCAATAAATATGTTAATAAATAAAAATATAAGTCTTTAAGCAAAAAATTAAAATAATTTCACCAACTTTACAAGCCGGAACTTTGTAAAGGCAAGTCGTCGAAATATTGTCTGATATACTACCATGTCAGTGTAATTGTGAAAATTAAGTCACGTCAGTCACAGAGGGTTAACATTCCTTACAGCGATGAAACAAAAATGAATTTGCTTAGAAATGATGCTGGGTGAAATGTCAGACGTCTTAAAGGACAAGAGTTGGCGGCAACATAATGATTTGGGGATGCTTCCCTTGATATGGAGTAGGACCAATTCACCTCATAACGAATAAAATGGACAAATTTATTTAGGAGGACATGCCGCAAGAAGTGCTGCTACCAATTTCTGAAGCGAATATGCCACTTCGGTGGCTTTTTATGTAAGATAGTAACTCAGAACACTCCTCAATGTTAGCACGTGATTGGTTAATGTTAAAGTTATGGATTGGCCAAGCCAGTCACCCGAGCTTTCCCACTTTGGGGAGATTTATAGAAGCGAATTGAAAAAGAAACGTTCAAAAATCAAAAAGATTTATGTCAAAAGAATCAAAGAATGATGTTATTCCACTCCTACAGGAACCTGGAGTAAGATGATCAATTCTATGCCAAATCGAATAAAAAAAGTCATTGACAATCATGGTGAACACAATAGTTATTGAATAAACTTCTACAGGGTAGGCCAAATAAGATTTACTAATGTCCATACTAAGGTCCATAGTTTGCCTAGCAGCATGCGCAGTAGCTCCATTTTGTTGAAACCACAAATTAGGATACTGCTCCGCCATTGACCGCAAAAGGTTTCCAATCAATGTTCTGTAAGAAGTTCCTGAAATCGATTCCGGCGTTTCATCCTCATTTTCGAAGAAATATGGACTAGTGGCCATAACACTGCACCAACCAGTACATTTAGATGGGTGCAACTGATGCTGGTGTGTTGCCCTTGGATTTTTAGAGCCTCACAATCTACAGTTTTGTTTGTTGACATAATCATTTAAATGGAAATGCGCTTATTTGTTCCTTTTGTCATTAGTTTAAGTTTTAAAGGATCCTTTAATTATTACTTATATTTATTATATTAGCTGCGCAACTAAGTTCTCGCCTTTTTTTTATGAAAATAGGACTTTATTCTGAAAAAATGGTTACAAGTGAATCATTGAAAGTATTGCCCCCTCTCGATGCGCTTCAGCAGCCGTTTTTTTCGAATGAAAGAGGAAAATCAGCACTTCCCGCAAATGACGATCATGCGGCACAAAATCAGACAATTTTACAAAACCAAAAGTATATGATACCAAAACAAAATCACTAATGTGTCGAAGTAATTTGTTTACCATATGTCTAAACTTGGTTTATGACGTTTAGGTTATGTTAGGACCGACTAGCACACCCTGCTGGTGTCATCTATTTACAAACAGCGAGAACTTAGTTGCCCACCTAATACATATCAATCTATGTAAACACCACATACAAATGCGTATCTGTGATTATTAATTTAAAAATTTTGCATTTTCCGCATGAGCACTAGGGGTATGCGCATGTAGGTATTTATAAGAAAATTCTTATAACCTAACAGCAGAGAGGTGGAAAAAATTCAAAAAAATCATTGCAAATATCGCTAATCTAAGCCAAAACGCTAGCCGATCCCCGACCAAGAAGCACTAGTATTGCACACAATATATTTACTTGGCCTATTTTTGCAATGTAAATAATATATCATTACAAGAACAACAACAACTAGAAGCAAGTAAACTGATAACAAAAAAAAAACAAGAAATATAAAAACATATAAGGGGAGCAAAAATAATGGCAGCAAACAATAGATCTGACGTTGTCAAACTAACTATTCATATACAGTTACGTACATATATATATACATAAGTAGAATACCGGAAACAATAGCAGCTATATTGAAAGACAACAAAATATCTTCACATGTCGACAAATATATGCATTTGTATGTATGTCCCCGCATTTATAAACGCGAGCAAGAAAAAATTGCATGTAAGAAAAAAGTTTGGAAAATCTGAAAAACACTAATCTGATGCCTTTCAACACAACACTAAACAAGGATTTGATATGAATCAGGACATGTGAATATGTAGTTTCATATATTATATTATACATATTATACGCATGTATGTGTGTGAGTACAACAAATGTGTGCTTGTATGCGCCTAAGTGCTGCGTGCAGATTGTAGATATAACAGCCGCCTCTGATGCGGTGATTACACGCTTCGACGCCACCAACAATGCAGACGAGCAACCACGGAGTGAGCCATACATACATCCACACATACATGCATTTGAATCTGCTCACAGCATCGGTGTCTAATCCGACTGGTGTCTAAGGCGGGGTGGGTGAGTGTGAGACACAAAGCGAGGTTCATTGTTTGCAGAAGGATTCTAAGGCGAAATGCGTGTGTATGGGTGCATGTGTGAATAGTTTTGTTGCTGTTGACTGTGATTATGGGCATTTTGCCGTATAATTGGTCGTGTCACATTCTTCAACTTTCTTGCTTTCACTTCGCCCTTTCTGCTGCTTAACTTAAATTCTGATTTTGATTTTGTATGCGGTTGCCTTGTGCATTGTTATTTCCATTGTTATTTGTAAGCAGTATTGGGAAAATTATTGTTAACAAGCCCTGCATAGCAGCATAAGTATTTGCTTTTATTTTTATTTTTGTTCGTCGGAAAAGTACCCATAAGTAATGTGGGACACATTGCGCAACAGCACTAAAAAAAACAAAAACTGTCCCTAAGTACATTTCTCTTCTGGCGGCAAATAAGAAATGAATTATTGCAAAATAATAGCCTGGCTAATATTACTTTATATAGTACAACTTTTCATGTGGTGCCATTCTTATGCGCTTTCTTTCAAAAAACATAGGCCGATTTAATGCCTCACTTGATTTTTGAGTTGCAGACACTTGAAGAAATGTATGTATGTACGTGCAATTGCGAAAATGCGTAGGTGACTGATGTATAAATCTGGAAAGGGGAGCATAATAGGTATACATTTACGCCCCATATTGCAAAATACATTTTTTAATAAACTTTATAGAATACCATTTTCATGTTCGAATTATAAATACTCGTATACTGAAATATGTTCATTAGTCATTCGCGAGTTATTTTACTATTTAATAAAATCCGTGCGATTTTTATTACAAAAGGGATGAGTAGCTCATTGTTCAAAGAGTTTTGTGGTTCGATAAGAAAAACACAATTTCATGGTTTGAAATACACTTTTTATTCAGTATAGTTTCCCTGAACATCAATTGAGAATCTAGAAGGGCCTCATCACTTGATGGAAAACACTTTCCACGCATGCATTTTTTTAGGTCTGGAAACAGATGAGAGTCGCTAGGGGCCAAATCTACTGAATACGGTGGTCAATTCGAATTTTAATTCATGGATTTTAGCCAATGTCAAAATGCTCTTGTGACACGTTGCATTGCTTTGATGAAAAACATGTTTTTTCAGTTGTAAACTGGGTCGGCTTTTTTAGTGAATTTTATCCTTCAGCGAGTTCGAAAAGATTCTAATAATATTCAGAATTTATTGACGTGATAACGTCTTATAATTCGATTTAGCCGGCTGCACGCACGAAAAAATGTGTCATTACCTTGCTCATTAGTGTTACCTTGCTCATTTGTCGTTACCTTGCTCATTGCCGTTACCTTGCGCGGAACGAACAAAGCAAACGAACGGCAACGTTCGACATCTTGCTCTCTCCTACTTAAGAGAGCGTATATATGTATGTATATGCGCATATGTTCATATCACTACATATTATAAAACAAAGTCGCTTTTTCTGTCCCTATGTCCCCTTATACGCTTAAATCTTTAAAACTACGCAACGGATTTTGATGCGGTTTTTTTTTTAAAGATAGATTGATTGAAGAGGAAGGTTTATATCTATATAATGTGAAGAAATATATAAAGGGGGCGTGGCAATCGGTCAAAATGTGGCAAAAAAACATAATTTTTTTGTTTTCACGGCCATAAATCATAAACGAATCAACCAATTAAAATGAAACTTTCTTGAAAATTAACTTTGAAATATTTACTTTCAATCTTCATCGAAAAAAATAATTGATTTATTTGTTATTTATATTAACCAAAATTGTTTAAACAAAAGCAGCTCTTTTTCCAAAAAAAGCTGTTTGTGTGTGTGTTCGCTGTCAACCGAATGAAGCAATAGGCGTTAAGCGATAATCTCACCACACCTCATTAATGTTGAATTACATCGTATGGTGACGTATGTATGTATGTATTTACGAATCGCTCGCATTATTTCATTTCGGACGTATATACATATGTATCTATGTATGTACTGAATTCCATGTAATTATATGTACATACAATTTTACAGCGAAATAAAACGCTATTTTCAGGTTCTATATTAGTAAATCGCACATAATTAAAATGCAGTTTTTGAATAGTTTTTATTGATTCGGAGCGCGTTTAGTTTGCTATCAATTCCATACAATAACATTTTTTGTCATTTACTTTTTACGACAACTAATAGCTTATTTTCGAAGCGATTTCAACAAATGGGTACAATCTTAATCCTTATCCAATTAAATACCTTAAATACATTGTTGTTTTCATATAGATCTATGTATATGGCTCTTTACAGCATATAATTAAAAACAATATTTTTCAAGATATTACAACAGTAATTAGTAATTGAGATCTACCGGAAAAATTGCGTTAGCTGTTGCGTCATCCGGCATTGCCCCTACTCTTTTGGAAAGAGTCTTTTGGAAAGAGGCCGAACCACACACTCTACAATGAAGCACCCGCTGAAAATCGCCACCGATGATGATAACAGCGTCTGTAGTGTTTCTAGACAGAGCAATACAGGAAAATTGATGCGTGACTGCTCATTAATAGTCTGGGACGAAGCTACCATGTCAAACAAGACGTCTGTGGAAGCACTGGATAGGACAATGCGCGATTTGCGCAACAAAAATGCACCTATGGGTGGATGTACAATTCTGTTCTCAGGAGATTTCCGTCAAATCCTACCAGTTGTGACTCGAGGAACACGTGCTGACGAAATAAATGCTTCGCTAAAAAGATCCCACCTTTAGTCGTATGTCAATAAATTAGAGCTTAAAACTAATATGAGGATTTCGTCATCTTCACGTGAGAACAGGCTATTTCCAGAGATGCTGCTAAAAGTTGGCAATGGAGAATTAACACAAAGTGAGGGAAGGATTAACCTAGAAAACCTTTGTGTTTTGATAGACAACATCCAAGAGTTAGTCAACAATGTCTATCCAGACATTGATAACATAAGTTATAAGACAATATCTTGGTTTAAAGAAAGAGCTATTCTGTCACCAACTAACGAACAAGTAGATAAAGTAAATAACTTGATTATTTCAAAGATTGATGCGCCGACGAAAATATACTACTCGGTCGATACTGTTCTCGATTTGGAAGAAGCTGTTCAATTTCCTACAGAATTTCTAAATTCTTTGAAAGCGTCTGGACTCCCTCCTCTAAAATGGAGCTGAAAATAGGTTGTCCTGTTATTTTATTAAGAAACCTAAGTCCACCTAAACTTTGCAATGGCACGCGTTTGCTGGTAAAATCACTGAAAACTTTCATAATAGAGTGCACAATACTCACAGGATGTGGTACCGGAGAAGATGTATTGATTCCCCGAATCCCTCTGATACCATCGGATCTACCATTCCAACTTAAACGCTTACAATTTCCGGTAAAGACATCTTTTGCAATGACCATTAATAAATCTCAGGGTCAAACCTTCAACGTTGCAGGCTTAGATTTGAGTGTTGACTGTTTTTCACATGGCCAACTGTATTTCGCTCTTTCAAGAGTAACCTCTAGAGAAAACATGTGTATTGTCTAATGACAAGAAGGCTATGAACGTTGTATATAAAGACATTCTGTAACATAGTAATTGTTGTAAAAATAAAATAAATACATATGTAAAAATTCAAAAAGTTAATATGAATTTAGATATCCCAAAGATAGCAGGAAATCTTCATGCTATAAAGAAAGGGGAATTGTTTTACTCCAAATTTAACGCGTGCGGGCCACGGGCAATAATGAATAAGCCAAAACTACTGGATCGATTTTAATCATTTTTTCAGTGAGTGACATAGGGTATATATTTTATACCCGTGCGAAGCTGGGCGGGTTGCTAGTATAATATAAATTCACGTATTTGTATTTGCATATGCCTTCTTATTGATTATTATTAATTTGATTTACTTGAAGAATTTAAAATAAAACCAAGTTTGTTAATAATACCTGTTGTTTTAATGTTATTATTATTATTTTTTTATTTTACCTATATGAAGGAAAAAATGTATGGTAATATTTACCATATACCTTATAAGATATGTTGTATACTAATATATGTATATAAACATGCATATATATTACATATACAATTTCGCGCAATTTTCAAAAAGAATAAATCTATATGTAAAGATGCATACAAATCATATGGACATATCAAATATACGAATCTATTCCGTACGCAAGCAAATGTAAGCTAATGTGCTTGAACTGCAAGCGAGAGCGCGGAACGAACGACAAAGAGCACAATCGGTCCCCGCGTTCGGCAACGTTCGACATCTGGCTCTGTCCTACTTGAGTGAGCATATATATGTATGTATATGTATGTATATGCGCATATGTAGGTATATAAATTCACATACTTGTACTTGCATATGCCTTCTTCCTGTGTGCATGGTAATGAACCAATTCTCTGTTGAGAATAAACGATGATAGGAAAAATAGGAAATGGAAGGGAGTGTTTCAAGTGTAATGTGTCTTGAGAAAGTCAAATCGATGATGATGCATCTAAGTGTTGTTGACTTATTAACGTCTGATGCACAATCGAAATTGAAGATATCTTTCATGAATTTGATAAATGTTTCGTCATTTTTCACGTTTGTGTATATGTAACCTGAACTATTCCATTGCAATTCCATTTACCTCCTCCTCTACAAAATATCTATCAAACAAATAAAATTAAAATTTTGTTTTGAAAATTGCAACCATTCCATCAATATTTTCTTATGACGTTGTCACGTTAAACTATCGTCAGTAAACTTAAACGACTTTACAGACAACCTCTTTTTATTTTACCAGTTTGGAAGTAATCCACAAACAAAATTTCTTTCGCATTCCAAAAAACTGATGCTAATACCTACTGGACCGATTTCTTGACAAGAACTCGTTTCGCAGCCAAATAATCAGTTTCATACCACTCTTTAGTCTCTTGTTTTGATTTGGGATTATTGGCGATATACTCAAGTCTCATTCTTATGGAAGAATCGATGCACAAAATCCACTTCATCCTTTCGAAATGACTCTTTCGTCTAGAAAGTCGCATTCGAATGTGTTTCCATTATTAGCGAATGCGACACCCATTGTGCACACAGCTTTCTGAAACCCAATACCTCAGTCAAAATATTGCTAACCTGCCTTAACTTAAAAGGGGACTATGTCCAAAAATAAAAAAAAGTTGACTTTAAAAAATAAGTCGTTTTTATTTTGCGCGGACCTTCCAAACGACTCTCGTATCACATGCCATAGACTGACGTGGTTGTCAGTCAGCAAATTCAATATCGAAACCCTAAATCACTGAAAATAAAAACGAAAAATTTTGTCGAATTGTTGATCTTCTTTAAATCGATTAAAGAAACTTGTTTCATACCATAGCCCATCATTAAAATTTCCACAATGGTTTCCAAACTGACGCGGTATTCACGGATTTCTCTAAAGCCTTTGATAAAATCTCCCATACGATTTTAGTTACTAAATCGGTTTTACTATTGTATAATTCTACTTTCTTTGATTGGATTCGGTCCCATTAAATAAAGTGTAGGAGAGTAGTTATCGATGGAGTTTCTTCGAAATAGTACATCGCCACCTCTGGTGTACTTCAGGGCAGTATTTTAGGACCTTTGTTATTTATTTTGCTTATTAATGATATTTGTTCGTGTTTTTCCTTCGCTAATTTTCTTCTCAATGCTGATTATCTAAAAGTGTACGGGGAAATAAGAAATTCTAGTGATTCAGCCGCCCTACAGTCCGTGTTGAATAATTTATTTTCCTTGTGCCTTATGAATCGTCTATTTCTTAATATTAAAAAATGTCATAAAATAACATTTTCTAAGCTTCAAAACCCCCTTCATACCTCTTATCATATTAATTATACATATCTTGCCTCGTCCGATGTGATAAAAGATTTAGGGGTTTTCTTTGATGCAAAGCTTAATTTTATCACGCGGAGACGGCATAATTCTCCAATTCACTTGCAATGCTCGCTTTTTTTAGACGTCACTCATCGCACTTCACTGTCCCATATACTCTTAAGATTTTATACGCAATTAAAAAATTACTTTCTATGTAAGAAATCTAAATAATACCTAGTATATATTTGTTCTTTTAGTTCCTTAACCTTCCTACGGTCTTCGGGTCATTTTTGACCCATTTCAGGAAAAAAATTAAGTTTTTTCAAGAACCAAATTTTTTCAGGACCTGATGTTTCGTGACTTTTTCTAATTTATTATATTTTATATAATTAGCGTAAAATTAAAAAAAAAAAATTTAGGCTCTGTCGCGTAGAAATTTTTATACATCTACGACCCTCGGGTCAAATTTGACCCAACGTATAAATCAGACGTTATTTGAATTAAATTTATTTGCTAATAGCAAATTTTCGGCTCAGCGGTTGCATTGTATTATTTAATCTGCTTTTATTGAGTTCACAGTAAACATAAATTTAAAAGCACGTGCTTTGTTTGGTTATTCTACTATGTATTTCGTAACGATGAGTGATAGTGAAAGTGAATTCTGTTTGGCCGCGTTTTCGGATGATGAGGAATCATGTTCTGAATTCGAAGATCATGTTGAGGTTGCAGATTCTTCCGACAGTGATTTTAGTGATGACGAAAATTCTCTTGTGCCTTCTGAAATGATGTCGCCAAAAAATGGTCAAATAAACTTTTCAAAAACCCCTCTTGTAACAAGTGCCGGAAGAGCTTCAAGAGAAAATATTATCAGCTTGGTTCCTGGACTAACGCGTTACTCGTGCTCACGAATTACCGAAAAAGAAATTTCTAGCTTTAAACAATTTTTTCCACCTCCTTTGATACGTACGATATTGACCTACACAAACATTGAGGGAAAACGAATATACGGTGAAGAATGGCTGGATATTGAAAACATCGAACTATTTGCATTTATTGGATTGCTAATATTAGCTGACGTTTTTCGATCAAATAACGAAAACTGTGAAAGTCTTTGGAACCCTGAAACCGGAAGACCAATATTCGCTACAACTATGCCTTTGAAGACTTTCAAAAAAATATCGAGAGTGATTAGGTTCGACAACAGAGAAACTCGAAGTGAACGAAGATCGTAGGATAAATTTACTCCTATACGTGATTTGTGGAATTAAAGGGTTGAGATATTACCTAAGCTTTACAATCCAACGGAAAACGTGACCATCGATGAACAATTAGAAGCTTTCAGAGGAAGATGTCCATTCCGCAAGTACATGCTAGCAAAGCCTGCAAAGCATGGAATCAAATTTTGGGTACTTTGTGATTCAACAACGAGCTATGTTTAGAACATCCAACCTGGCAAGGCAATCGGAAGAACCCCCAAAAAAAAATCAAGGCATGCGTGTTGTTCTTGATTTGATTGAAGGGATAAAAGGACAAAACCTCACAACCGACAATTTTTTCACGTCTTATCAATTGGCACAAAAATTATTGAAGAAACGTATTAATAGGACTATGAATAAGTTCGTGCGGTTTTTTTTCGAAATTTGAAACTTTATTGACGTAAAATGGTTACAAATTTAATATTCAAAATATTGTCCATCGCTTACTACTACTTTTTCCCATCTTTCTGGCAATTCACGGATTCCCTTTGTGAAAAATTCGGTCGGTTTTGCCGCAATCCACGAATCGATCCATTTTTTGACTTCATCGTAATTACGGAAGTGCTGGTCAGCCAGGCCATGTTGCATCGATCGGAAGAGATAGTAATCGGATGGCGCAAGGTCTGGACTATACAGCGGGTGGGGTAGGACATCCCATTTGAGCGTTTCTAAGTATGTTTTGACCACTTGTGCAACATGTGGCCGAGCATTGTCATGTTGCAAAATAACTTTGTCGTGTCTATCGGCGTATTGCGGCCGTTTTTCTCGCAGTGCTCGGCTCAAACGCATCAATTGTCGTCGGTAGACATCCCCCGTAATCGTTTCATTCGGTTTCAGTAGCTCATAATACACAACACCCAGCTGGTCCCACCAGATACACAGCATAACCTTCAGGCCATGAATATTCTGCGCCGACGTCGATGTTGAAGCATGGCCAGGGTATCCATACGTTGCCCGACGTTTTGGATTGTCGTAATGGACCCACTTTTCATCGCCAGTCACAATTCGATGCAAAAAACCCTTTCTTTTGTGCCGTTGAAGCAGTTGTTCGCATGCCATAAAACGGCGTTCAACGTCTCTTGGCTTCAATTCATACGGCACCCAATGGCCTACCTTTCGGATCATTCCCATGGCTTTTAAACGTTTGGAAATGGTTGATTGATCAACTCCCAAAGTTTTTGCAACCTCTTCTTGCGTTTGAGCCGGATCTTGATCGAGCAATTCCTCCAATTCGGTATCCATGAACTTTGGCGGCGCACCCTCGCGTTCTTCGTCTTCCAAGCCAAAATCACCACTTTTAAAGCGTGCAAACCACTTCTGGCACGTTCGCTCAGATAGAGCATGCTCACCATAAACTTCCACCAAGATACGATGACTTTCGGCTGCTTTTTTCTTCATATTAAAATAATGAAGAAGAATTCCCCGCAAAAACACATTATTTGGCACGAAATTCGACATTTTCAAGTGTGGTAAAAATATTGTTGTTTACGCTTCAAATAAAAAACTTATACTGACGTTTGTGCCTTACGACAGTAGCTCTCCAATGAATGTTTGGAAATGTGGATCGATGGAATAATAATCAAGTTACGCCATCTGTTGTAAAACCGCACGAACTTATAAATAGACCTATTACGATAGTAGGAACAATACGCAAAAACAAGCCCGAACTACCACCAGACTTAGTGAACATAAAAAGAAGACCACTAAATTCATCAATCTTCGCTTTTACCGAACAAACAACTCTCGTTTCGTACATACCTAAGAAGAATAGAGCTGTGATTCTACTTACCACTCTACACCATGATTCAAAAATTAGTAATCGTCGGGATAAAAATCCAGAAATAATACTGGACTACAATAAAGGTAAAGGTGGTGTAGACACATTAGACAAAGCTGTAAGCGGTTACACTTGCAAACGAATGACAAAACGGTGGCCTCAAGTAGTGTTTAGTAACATAATCGACATTTCAGCTTATAACGCTTTCGTTTTATTCAAATCCGCCAACCATACCTGGAAAGAGGTCTGTCTTACAAAGCGCCGTTTTTACTTGGAAAACCTTGGTATGCAGCTCGTAACACCCTATATAAAAAAGCGACAAACTTCACCACGAGCACATTTTTCACTTGAAATTGCCAAAAAAATACGAAAGGATTCTCAACTGGATGCACAACCATCATCATCAGGTCAATTTGGAAACACGTCGGAAAAGAAAATAACTAAAAGAAGTCGATGTCAACTATGCCCAAAAACTGATAACAAAACAGGATTAGTTTGCGACATTTGTAATAATTATATATGTAAACAACATTCTAAAACTATTACTTTGTGTACAAACTGTCTGAAATAATTTATTTCTTTTTTCCTTCATTATTAAATACACTTTTTATTTAAAGTTTTCGTTATTCATGAATATCTTTTTGTTAAAGTTTGTATTATTCACATAAAAATAAAATAAAAATTTTCATAAATATATTAATAAAAAAATATGATAATGGAATAAATATATTTGGATTTTCATTTTTATTTAAGATACCCATTTAATGGAAAAAAACCTAACAGTAAAAATAATCAAAAACCAAGTATAAACCTTGAAAATATAGTATTGGGTCTAATTTGACCCGAAGTCCGTCCGCGTCAGTTAATTTGAAGACCGTAGGAAGGTTAAGTATTCCTTTTGTTAATAACTTCTATATATTTTTAGCAATGTAATGGTTTCCTATATTGTTCATCTAAGTTTTCTACACTTTTTAATATTAAATATTGTAAATTTGTATTTTAGTTCTGAAATTTATATCTTAAATGTCTGTTCTGAATTTTGTTAGATACTAAATAAATAAATAACTACATAAATAAATTTTTGTAGAACGAATATTTTCTAAATACTTCGATCATTTAAAAGAAGCTCAAATTACAAATTATAAATAAATTATATTTTTCCCCCGAAAGGAGGCCACAACTAAGTCCACAATAGAATTATGACACCCCTCCAACGCATAATAAACTAAATACCTAATATCACTTACTCCCCCAAAATGTTCGTGCAACAATTACAAATTCATAATGACATTTATTTACTTTGGCCGCAGAAGAAATGTTTTGCACCAAAAATGCGGCTGAAAGGTGGAAAAAATATGAAAGCCAAGAAACAGCGAATATTCACAGAAGTGCGCGCTGCGACGCCGAACTAATTCTATAACGGAATAAAAAGACATGCAAATAAAGGAGCAACAAAGGCGAAAAAAAACACCGAAGTGGACGATTACAAAGCGCATAGAAATTATGTTGAACAGCAGTCAAAGTGAGCGCGAATATCAAATTATCAATTGTGGACAATGTCAAACGAAGCGGCCAAACTGGATGTGGGTGACAGGCCGAATCACTACAGTACAGGCAGGAGAAGAGAAAACGAGCTGTGGGCGCTAATGTGTTTTATGAAGTGAAGAGAGAGGAGCAGCGGCTGAGCAAAATGAGGAAAAAGAACGCGAAAGGGACGAAAAGCAGGTATCAAAGCGTAAAAACAAAGCGTGGAAAAAATTTTAAGAAAAAAAATAAAAAAATTTAATTAAAAGAGCCAACGATTTCAAGGAAAACTAGTAAGAAGAAGCTTTTCATTTCCGACTTGCTGGCTGTATTAGTATGAGCTGAGAAAAAATTAATTTTGCGTACACGATGATGGATGATTGAATAGATACGCGGGGTGGGTAGACGACAGTTGACGAATAGATGGATGAGGGGTTGCCAGACCGGCTTAGATGTCCTGACGGGTGTATGATTGTATGGACAAGTGGATTGATGGACGAGTGGTTGTTTGGCTGGTTGTTAGGAAAGCTGACGCTGTAATAAGGTGTAAAAGGTAGCTGGCTGTTTTTATTATTTTTTTGCTGCTTCTGCTGCTGCTGCTCTGGGATGACAGTTGGCTTTTACTTGCATTTGCCTTTTATTCATTAAGTGAATTAAGCAGGAAAAATATTTTTTGTTCATTAGCGTTTTTTATTTAATTTTCTTTTATTTATCCGCAAAAAAATTGAAGCATCAAAAGAAAAAGTTTACATTTTTCAAATGAATTTCAACGACCCCCTCTAAAAATGCTTGTTGCCTTCATAAACAATTATATATCAATGTTTTTTTGTTTTTTGTTGAGGGTTGGTAAGTAGGGAGGAAGGGACATAGAGCTGCGTTAATGAGATAAGATGTTTGAGTTTTTATATGCTTTGACAATGTTCATAGTCGATGATAATTTAAATTTTATTTAATTTTCTTTTTGGCTACAAGTTTGCAGCATAATGACGCGCATTCATAGACTTTTATTTATGTATATGAAAAATTTCAACTTTCTTGGATATGGAAAGTTTTCAGTACTGCAGACTTGAGCAGGCAAAACTCAAACAATAAGCAAGTCCGAAGATCGTAATCACAATTTTTGATGACAATCGGGGAAGAGTCTTTAAAGGATCTTCTTTATTAAATTTCATTCTGAATGCCCAGTATTTTAATAGGGAATGGTGAATTAGTCCATCTAGTTGAAGCTGACCCTAAGTCGTGCATCAAGCATTAACAATGCAGGAGCTTACTTTGTAAGTTCAACAGTCGGAAAAACATAACGGAAGTCTATGCCATCTTGATTGTAGCATCCTGGCTAATTAAAAAAAGTGACGGGGAGGTAGTATCGGAATTTATAGTGACAGTCAAGTTGCACTAAAAGCCCTTGTCAACCCACGCTGCTCTTCGAAATAAGTCGGTGAACGTAAAATAAAACTGAACAGTGTTGCAAAACACAACAGATTTTGTCTTATTTGGGTGCCTGGATATTGCGGTATCGAGTGAACGGGTTGACTGACAAACTGGCTAATGAAGGCAGTGCTAATGAAGACCCTGCAAGCATACCACTGGGCGCTAAATCCAATCCTTTCTAGGAGCCAGTTCTGCATCGATTCAACTATGGAGTGACGACTTTTTGAGGTCTACCCATAGAAGACATTGCTCTGAATTGGACTCCTGCAGAGTAACCAAGTGATTTGTGAAAGAATCAAACAGGAAATTAACGACCTTTATTTTAAAAGTGGGAAAGTCCTCATAGTACTGGTGGGTCTAATCACTAGGAATCATTGGCGACCCAATATACCTATACTGTCTTGAGAATGGCAGAATGATATTTTAAGGTCATCAGCTTCAAGTAAGAAATTAGCAAATTTGAAGGATGAGTTAATATAATTGCTGAAAAGAACAAAAAATAAGGGAATGCTAGTTTGGGGGACACCTGAAGACGCGAAGAATGGTGTTCAAATAACGCTGCCAACTGTTACAAAGGACCGCCCATCAGTTCAGTAGGATTTCATCCAAGCAAAAATGTCGAAAGAAAACCAAAAAGAGGTCAATTTCAGCAAAAAGAAACGATATGATACTGTGTCAAAAACTTTCGGGTATTAAGTGGGCATAGAATCCACTTGAGACTTACTTTCAAGAGCAGGGAAGAAGTAATCGCTGAAAATAGCCAGATTTGTGCGCGCGATTGGCGATGAACCCTTTTTGGCTTGGAAAAAGAGATTTTGAACGGACAATGGACAAAGGACATTTTGCAATTTGCAACAATTTTAAATAATTAGGAAACTGAAGATAGCTTTGAGATCGGTCTATAATTACATACGTCATTTTTGTTGCCACTTTTAAATACCGGGGTTATAGACGTTTGTTTCCAGTCGTCAAAAAAAAATATCTGAGGCCAGAGTGTAATTGAAAATAAAGGTAAGAGGCACAGATAGGCATACTCAGTTTTTAACAAAAAAAGCTGAGAGACCATCTACATCGGTTTGAGACGAGGTCCTAAGATCACGAACACCTTTACTTACACAATCAGTTGAAATGGTTAAAGACCCAAAGTTTAGCGCGGATTCACTAGGGGAAGCATAACCCGCTAAATTGCAGTCAAGGTGGTTGACAAAATTGGTGCAGAAAAACTCGGCGAAAAGTTTCGCGAGCTGGAAGCAGCCCGTGGCATTTGCGACGTGTATGGGGAAGGTGTCATAGGCGAGCCTACAGCACTAATGCTTTGACCGTGTCGATCAAGCAGCCCGGGCATTTGCGACGTGTATGGAGAAGGTGTCATAGGCGAGTTTAGTGAGTCGCAAATGCCCGGGCTGCTTGATCGACACGGTCAAAGCATATTCCTACACGACAATGCCAGGCCCCATGTTGCACAAGTCGCCAAAGCCGCACTCCAAGAGCTCGAATGGGAGCTTCTTCGGCATTCGCCGTATTCTCCGGACCTTGCACCAACCGATTACCATCTTTTCCGCTCGCTGTCAAACCATATGAAGGACGTTACCTTCGATAAGGACCTTCGGGGTCCTTAAAACTGGCTCAACCAGACCAGACTTCTTTGGTACCAGACTAGGCAATTTTTGGAGAAACGGCATCAACAAATTGGTCAAGAGATGGGAAGATGTTTACAATAAACAGCAACAGCGAAAAAAAGAAAATTGATTAACTTTTTAATGTAATTAATGATTATTGATGGAGTAAAAAAAACAGCCACAGCACTCAATACATGCAAAAGAATTTTGGAGGCAAAATGGGGCCTAACCCCAAAAATAGTACACTGCTTATATACAGCAGTGGTACGGCCTATCATGACATACGGTGTCCTAGTCTGGTGGCCAACACTTCAGAAAAGAACGACAGTAAGACACCCAGAAAGTATTCAAAGGGGTGCTAGTCTCTGCATAAGCGGGGCACTAAAGACTACGCCCACGGCAGCGATGAATGTCATGTTGCACTTATTACCGATTGAGGCCTACAGCAAACAGCTGGTGGCGAAATCGGTACTTAGGTTAAGAGAATCTTCTAACTTAGCTACTAACAGAAGCGGTCACGCAAGAATACTAGTCGAATACCCCTTCCTATATCAAACGACAGGCTTTTGTAGCTCATTAGAGTTGCATTTAAACACATTCTTTACCCAACGAGAGAAGATTGGGACAATGGGGTAATGGACAATAGAAGCGAAATCAGCATCTATACTGATGGTTCCAAGCTAAATGATCAAGTAGGCGGAGGTCTTCATTCGGAAAGAACGAATGCCAACATCTCATTTCGGTTACCGGATCACTGCAGTGTATTTCTAGCTGAAATTGTATCTATCAGGGAAGGCCTCTTAGCCCTAAATAAAAGTGGCCCCACTACAAGAGATATAAATATATATTCTGATAGCCAATCGGCCCTGAAAGCTTTAAAATCGACGTTCTGACAGAATTATCACAGTACTTAAGTAATAAGCCTGATCTGGGTGCCGGGTCATAGCGACATAGAAGGCAACTGTAAAGCAGATGAACTAGCGAGATTGGGTACCACATTACCATTTATCCAACCAGGCAAAGCGAACATACCTATACTTTTAGCCCTGGATGCATTCCAAACAACATCAAGGAGTGTTTTACGTTGTCGCCAATCTCTAAATGAGATGGCCAAGCAATATCGTATAATCTTATGCTGGGTTCCAGGCCACAGAGATATACCAGGGAACTGTAGGGCAGACCAATTTGCAAGAGAAGGTACCGGTATGCCAGACATAAGTAATTTTATGGAGATACCTCTCGCAACTTGTAAGCTTCTCTTTAAGGACGCATTAATCAGTTCTACAAATCAAAGATGGATTAGCGTTAACACCTGTGAAATTGCTAGGCAAACATGGACAAATCCGGACCTTAGTAGGGGCCCTCCCAGGAGGCGTTGGAAACAATTCAACACCTTTTTGGCACATGCCCAGCTCTAGCCAGAAGCAGGAACCGATTTTTAAAACCCTACTTCTACACTTTAGGTATCAACAACTTTTACGCCTTGTCAAAAGCTCAGGATGGTTCAATATGGAGAGGGAAATGTAGCCCAGCCCCCGCGGCTCACAACGGACCCATTTCTTGATCTAAGTGGCATCGTTGTCTCTATGTGCGATGCGGCTGCCAAACCTAACCTAACCTAACCTATACCTTTACCAACTTGTAAGATCCTTATAGATAAACACACTATCAGTGCTGCCAACAGGCTTTGGTCTCAGTCCCTGACCTATGCAACTAGTAGAATGACGTGGCCGGAATGGAACATGGGCCGCACAAACCGACTGTTGAAACTAAACAGGAAAAATATGAGGAACCATCTCGGGGTCCTAACAGGGCATTGTCTGATTGGCAGGCATGCCAGTAGACAGGGGCACCCTATAACGACTATTGCAGAAGCTGTAACGACATTGAAGAAGAAGATACTATTGAACACTCTTTATGTGGGTGCATGGCTCTGGATAGAAAAAGGTACAATATTTTTGGAAAAAGTTCCCTGAATAACTTGGCAGAAGTAGCCAATATAAAAATAAAAAGGCTTGTTAGATATATTAAAATCACAGGTTGGTTCAATGAGGACAATGTAGAGTGAGGAGAGGGGACAGCCGTGGTGGTAGCACTTGGCCTTCAGCAGACCTAGGTGTGTCAACCGACAACCACTATACCAACCTACCTACCTAATATAATTATTGTTTTTTTTTTGTTTAGATGAAAGTCTTCGGTAAAAACGCTACGAACTTATTCCGCAACCTAATAATATTGGTTCCGAAACTCAAAATATAATTTCGGCAAATAAATTTGTTTAAATAGTTAAACTCTTTTAGAAAGTACCGGAATATAAGAAGATGCGTGGAGTCACTGGATTATTTATAAAAGTGAGAAGTTAAGCCGGTTGATTTGAAGGGGAATATAATTGAATCCAATAGGCTTTCAGTACGATGAATGTTATTGCGAGATCTTGTATGGGAGTGTTATCCACTCTGCTTTATCCACTCTCTGAGATTTCCTCTCGATTATGAATTCAATCATATTCAAGTAGTTTATTTTTTCCCGTGCTAGCTGTCTTCACTTAAATCCCCTAAATAAAGTCAGATTTTTTTTCACTTGGCCATTTTAATGCAGAAAAGGCCTCTTCCTTATAAAATTCGAAAACATTTCGTTAAAATTTCAAAAATTTAAACACAATTAAAAAGAAAAAAAAAAATAGGTACGCAATTTAATATACCATTAAATTTTAGGACAATAAAGCCCACGATTTAATTGGCTTTAAGTGCTCGTTGATTTTTGAAGTTTTTTTTTCTCAGACCATATTGGGCGATTTCTCCATATAAAAAAATGATGTGCATTCGCTGGATATGTATGCATTAGGGCGGGTCGATTTAAAAATCGCTTATTGCTCTGTGAAAATCGTATTCTAGAGATCAAAATAAGAAACTTTGCGGAAGGAACCATTCCTCTAAAACGAATTTTGATGCCCCCCAATTTCAAAATATCACAATTTTTGGCCTTTACATGAAAAAATCTGCTAAATGGCTATGCTTTTTCTTTATTTTTATTTATTTATAATAATATTTATTATTTATTTATAATAATATTTATTATTTATTTATAATAATATCTATTTTTTCTCTTAAGAAATTTATTTAGCCAGAACATATGTAAATGAAAAAAATAATCTAAGTGAGTTATAGAAAATAAACTAAAAAGTTCGACCCAAATTGGGGGACATCAGAATTCGTTTTAGAGGTATGGTTCCTTCGGCAAAGTTTCTTATTTTGATCCCTAGAATATGATTTTCACAGAGCAATGGGCGATTTTTTTGCCTCCCCACAAATCGACAGGGCCTAGTATGCATGCATATGTAGATAAGTGAATTTACTCAGAAAGCTTTCTTGATGGTCCACATTCATCGAGTAGAATCCAATATGTCAGCCATGAAAGTATTCATGTATTTCATCCGAAATTCGATGATTGAGTGAAATAATACTCCCAAACTGGAGAAGACTCGCATATCCACAAGCACATAACGGTTTTCAGTGATCATTCAATTGAAAATTTGTTCTCTTCTGTCGGTTCTTCACTCGTGTAGTTATAGAAATTCCTTTGATAAAATATTAAAAAGTACCTTAATAACGGCTGTGCGGTTTAGCCAGGAAATAAAGGATAAGAAAAATGAGAATGCAGTCCGGAAATGGCTTGATGTACTTCTGGCGCCAAAATCCACATGCTGTTTTTATAACTGTTGTTGGCTGTATTTATTCCCAACTCAACCCCCATCCACGCTTCTCTTCCTTCTGCAGCACTCTTCTATATAGCGCCTCAAAGTACTACAAGCTTTCGTATAGTTGCGCACCTAATATACAAAATGTGCGTATGTATGTGTGCATGGAGTCCATTTGACCTTCGCTTGGCTACTCATATTCATAATGGTCACAAAATAACTGTTGTTTACTCTAAGACAGCAAGTGTCAAAATACAACAGCAGAAGAAGAATTTGTATGCAGATAAAAAAGGGAGACAGCAAAAGAAGAAGCATTCAGTTTAATACTTGGTAGCAACAGGAGCAAGCGCAGGGGCAAAGCAACAACAGCTTTACTAACTGCTGGTCAGTAAAGTTCGGTTGGTAAAAACCAAAAACCACACAGTTCGCAACACTGGTTGCCTCAAATGACTTCGATGGCTGTATGGCTGGATGGCTGGTCAGTTGCCGAGCTGCTGGCGCCCCATGGTTTTCTGCTCAATTTACGTCCCTCTCGAACAACCCGGCCACAGTTGGTGGCGGCGACAGTGGAGTCATATTACCTTGGCACACACTTTGCTCACATATTCGTATATTTGTATATGTGTGTATGTGTGTTGTTGGTGCGTTTTTACGCCCGCATTGGAACGCTCTAGATTTTTCAAATGCATTGCATGTGTGTATGTGTGTTTGTATGTATGCGGTATGGGCCTTTTCTTGGCCATGTTATAGCTGCTGGCCGCACTTGTTAGCTTTTGTCGCCACATGTGCTGCATTGTTGTTGCTTTGTTGCTGTTGTGTCTGCTTAAGTGTCGCTTACTTATGCATGTTTTGCGTGTGTGTGTATGTACTTTATGTGTTTGTGTTTGCATGCGAGTGTGCTGGTGTTTATTTTTTGCGCCAGTCTGCGGTTCCACATGTTGTCATCCTCCCAGGAAAAAGTAACCTTAGCCTGTTGGCAGTCACTTGTCTTGTTGCATCGATTTGAAAATCAATATCTGTTCTGTGGTTTTTGGTAGGCAGTGATATTTTTTCTTGTTGTTGCCGTAGCTCAAGCTCATTATCTGTGGACAGTGTTGGTCTTACTGCCATTTCATTATTAGTTAGGGTAGTTTGGTGTTACCTTTTTTTGGGGGGTTTTGTTTGTTAATAAATGGCAAGCAAATAGCAAAGATACTTAATGTAATTACTATAATTATGAAGGTAATTAGATATGCGAAAACTTATCATCGAAAAGATATACAAAATCCATAGATAAGTCATTATGCCTGCCGATTCGTGTAAGTGCATTTGCATTGGTTAATTGCCGACTTACGCGCTTTTCTTGCTGGAATGTGCTTGAAGAATATTTTGAAGTTTTCTATGCCATTTTTAAATCTGCTTCATCAAAATTCGACCTACAATTAATTTCTTATGATTAAAAAGTAAATTTGAAGGGCAGCAAATATCGAGTGTTTTTTCAGCTCCATGAGAAGTATCGGTATCGATAACTATGGTTTGACAGCTGAGAATGGTGAACAGTGTTAACATTTCTGTTCAGTGAGGTTTGGCAAGTCATCAGGAATCGTTTAATGCCAGAACAATACTTTCAAATTGTGAAAACTTACTTAAAAAAATTAATAAATAAATCTGTTCGCGAAGTTCTAATGTAGAACACTGGCGGCATCGGCATCGTCGGCCCTTATTTATTCACATGTACGGGCAATGTGTGTGTGTGCCCGTCGGGCATAGATGTGAACGGTTAAATTTCAAGAAGATTGATTGATTTGAAATTATATGAATTGACCATGGAAAATATTTTGCAATATTTGGCTTTATAAAGGAAACATGGAGTATTTTAAATACCCATTCACTACGAAATCGTTTTACGTATCAGTACTACGCAGTCGTTATGACATATATCGGATTTTAAATTGAAATAAAACAACGAAAACTCAAACTGATTTAGCAACCTTTAATATTTTTGTGTAGAATCATTCATGACATTTATTTTTTAAAGGTAATCCATTTCAAATGTTGGTCACAACTCGCAACTGTGCCGTAATTTGGCCATCCGTAAACACCAAGTCTGAATGACTCATTGGAGGACTTTGGTTGGTATCTCGTGAATAACTTTAGTGATGATGGCTTCCAATGGCTCAATCATAGCTTGCTCTCCACAAAGCATTTAGAATTTACATACCCTCACAAATGAAAGTCCAAACGTGTGATATCACACGATCTTGGTGGCCAATCCACTGGTCCGAGACGAGAAATAAATTGCTCACCGAAACGATGATGCAGTAAATTCGTTGTTTCACGGACTGTATGGCAAATAGCGCCAGCCGCCGTCTTTTTGGAACCAAATATTGTGGAGATCATATGCTTCAAATTCTGGTATCAAAAATTCGTCAATCATGGTTCGATAGCGTTACCCATTTACTGTTACATTGGCACCAGCCTCGTCATTGAACAAATATGGGTCGATTAATCCTCCAGCCTTTGGCCGCACCATACGGTTATTTTCAGTGGATGTAATGGCTGTTCTTGAATGGTTTCGGGTTGCTTTTTATCCCAAATACGGCGAATTTGCTTATCGACATATCCATTAAGTTAAAAATGAGCTTCGCCGCAGAATTCACTAATGTAAATGTTGTTGAGGGGTACGTCTTTCCATGATGAAATGTCAATGAGTACTGAAAAAAACTATGTATTTAGTTTAATAGTTGCCTCGCATGATCTCACACAAAAACCCTATTCGAATCTCCGTGCATAAAACAGCAAAACGATAGAAGAAGTTTTTCTCTAACAGCGGTCGTCCCTCGGTGCATTTCTGCCATAAAAAAGCTCCTCATAAAAAATCATTTGCTGTTCGGAGTCGGCGTAAAACTGTCCGTTTGTGGAGTGACATCAAGAGGCACTCCACAAATAGGAGAAGGAGCTCGGCCTAACACCTACGCGCCAATTATTTATTATTTTTATTTATTTTGTAAAATGAAGACGATTAAATAATTATTGATCAAATGATACATAACAATACCAGGATTTTTAGAAAACTTTAACTCACTAAAAGTAGAAGATATTGATTGTTATTTAGAGCTGGAAAAGGACTGATCGAACATTTGTGTTGACGCCAAAAGTGGAAATTAGAGCAGATGGAAATTTTATGGAACTGGTTTTAACTTTGAACCCGATTTTGAACCAGAATGAAATATTTGGAGCCCTACCAATACTTTGAGCAATTTTTCCTTCAAGAACTTTTTGAGGAACTGATATTCAATACAAACTTATTTTTTGTGTGAAAATATTAGTGTAATCTTAAATAGCAAATATGGCATTTTGAGATCCAACACTTTCGATAGAGCTTTTTAAGAACACCTAAAATTATATTTCGTTGATAGGACAAAAAATACGTACTGTGTAGAAAATCGGGGTTTCCGTATCTACATAAAGGTAAACCTCAACGAGAATTTAGTCCGCTGGCTAAGATTTTCTTCGCAATTTTTCTTAATTTATGTAAAATGTTAACTAAGTCTTGGCATAATCTGTAGCGTCGAACGCTTTTTTCAACTTCTCTAACTTGCTGCAAATATTATATTATCACAACGAGATATAATTACAGCAGGAACTGCTGGGGTAACCAGATATTATGAAACAAGTCTGTCTGTCGGCAAGCACGGATGGAAAATGTAATAGATACAATCAAGGATGATAGACTTACCAGATTTGCTCTTTAACTATGGAGGAAACGAAAACTGTCAGTGGAACTTCGGTTGAAACGTTGGGAGATTCGGCAGCCGAAATCTGCACGATCATTTTACATGTATTCACACAGAGAGATGGATTTTTTTCATATTTCACTAACAAATCTTAGTTTTTTCGTAAGCAAACCGCTTCGTTACCTCAGTTACGTCAGCCCATCAGCTTATTCTCTCAATTTCGTTCAGAGCCGAATAACGGTATGCTAAATAACATACCTTTCAAAATCTTTTCCCCATGAAATACAATCATATAAGTGTATTGATTATGTTTAACATGAACACCACCTTTCAAATGTAACTACTGTTCCCCATTAGTCTTCTTGGCACAGAAAATGCTCAGTAGCCTCTATAGTTGCTACAGAAATCATTACGGGTAGCTGAGAAACTAGCTGCCGTATGACCAGTTGTACAGTGCTGCTTTGGTATTCCCCCAAAAAGCTGAATATTCGCTTTTAAAACCCTTCGTAAGTTCCACCTGCTTTGTTCATCCACTGTTGACCTGAGTGAATGCTATTCACTAGAAAGTATTGAGATCAGTCCATTTGTTATTCTCACGACTCATTCTCATTACTACATCGCTCGCCACTCTTTTCACTGAAATTCAAGATGAGTCGGTAGTCAACACAACACCTTGGTAATATTTGAGTAAACACATGAACTCAACTAAGCACTCAAAACTTGGAAACACCTAAATTTTATATTAACTTCTTGCATTCATTCCATTCAATAAGTCCCATCATTCCTGCCACACCCCCGTACTGCCGCACATCGTAAAACGTTAATCTCATTTCATGCGAAAATACTATTTACAAAAAGCCAACCATAAGTGAGGCCGGCACCGAGACCGACTTCCAGCGCAAGTAAACAAATTCAAATGAATTATTGGATCCATTAGCAAATCCACTTAAAAATTACTTACAGTTTTGAATTTGGCCAGCGAACTTTATAAAAACTTTATACACTTCGTTAAACTTTTCATGTGGCATAGAGTGGCTGCACTGGGTAGCACAACAACGGCAACAACAAAAACGGAAGCAATGAAATAATAAATACAAAACGGAGAACTAACTGTAAATGGAAACCACTACAGAGTTGGCTACATGTAATTAGAGCGGTGGGAGTGAAGAGAGAGGAGAGTTAGAGAGGAGTGGAGGCGGGTGGCGGCTAGGAAAACTCAGCAATTAAAACATTTCGCATTCACGAACTACTATTGTAATGCAGCGGGGTAAGGGCGGCTGAAAGGGTTAAGGAAATACATTTGCATAGAAAAATATGCCGCAGCATCTTCAGGTCGGTTGATTTGCTTAGATACCCGAGTTACTGGGCTAAATGAGTGAATGCGGATAGTCGTCGGCTGCTAGCGAAATATGAGCTACTCGACAATGAGCGACGGTGGTGTGTGTGCGGAGGGTCAAAAGTTGTAGATGCTTGGTGAAGCAGTGATTGAGGCGCATTATTTAGGTATTGAATGTTTTTGTTAGAAATTTACAATTTCCATACGAATGCGATTGCAATTTTAATGAAAATATTTTTTTAACTTTGCCGTATTACATCGGGTAGGGCAGGACTGACTGACTGTGTTGCCTGGGAGCGCGTACAGACGCTGTTGTTTTACAGCTTTGTTATTATTATTGTAAGAATTTATTATTTTAACCCTTTTACCAAAGTTCGACTGGCTAAGAGATGTGAAGGAACCACGCACAAATTTCACTTAAGTCACATTAAATTTCAATGAATTGCATTAAATGTTCAGTGAATCGGAATTGGCAATGAATATTGTTTGAAGAAGAGGGGACTGTGCGCTATTCAGAAAGATAAAAATATGTGTAAAAAAATAATTAATTGTAAAAGAAGTATAAAATAAAATAAAATAGTGAGAAAAAAAATTATAAAAAACAAAAAAACAAAAAATTGCAAAAAAATTACAAAAAAACAATAATATATTAATAAAAAACACAATGATGAAAAAAATTAAAATTGAGAAAATGTTGGTCGATCCTTTAACACTAGATATCACTTCTGTTTTTTTAATACTAAGGCCCATCTTCGTCATTTCCAATTTGAAATAAATTCGGCTCTTTTTACCAGTTTAATTAAATGATTTATTTCTGTATATACAGGGTGCCCGGTGCTAGAATACTTCTTGATCCGCTTACGCGATTTTGGCCGAGTTTAACTACCCAGCGCCAGTTGGAAACACGAAGAGAAGCCAAGTCTTTCTCAACCTGATCTTTCCTACGCAAAGGAGGTCTTCCTCCTCCTCTGATACTACCAGCTGGTACCGCATCGAATACTTTCAGAACCGAAGTGTTTGTATCCATTCGGACGACATCACCCAACCAATGAACCCGCTGGATCTTTATGCGCTGCGCTATGTCTATGTCGTCGTAAAGCTCTTACAGCTCATTGCTCCATCGCCTGTGATAGTATTAGGTTTTAAATTTAAATATTCTCTGTAACCACGGAGCGTATGAGTGGGATTAGCTTCGCTATTCGTGCGGTTAATTTAGTCACGATATCGCGATGGACGGGCGAACAACGTACATTGGCAATTGAAGCGTATTTCAAGCAAAATGATTCATGTGCAACCGCTCGTTGTGGATATGGGATACACCAAGTGAAGATTTGATTCGTTCATGGGTGCGAAGGTTCCAGGCAACAAGTTCGGTGGCAAACAGCCTACGACCGGAGCCCTGCTGGTCATCGGGAATAAATGAAAAACATTAAATTTACTGCTACAAATTTACACGATAATCCGCATCAGTTCGTGCGCAAAAGACCGGCTGCCCTGGGACTTCCAAAAACTATTCTTCATGAAATATTAAGAAGCATCTTAGAATTCACCCCTTCAAAATTCAAATCGTGCGAAACCTTAAACCTAACGATTACAACTGGCGTAAAATTTCGGGCCACCCAAGTCGTCCGATCCTATTCCTATGGAATTTTTCTGATGGGGTACCTCAAAAATAAAGTCTACGAAACAAAGCCAGCGATAATCTCAGGTATAAATAAAAATATTCGGGAGGTTAATGACATCCCTACATCACTTCTCCAGCGAGTAGTACGGAACATGGTGAAAAGAATTCAGAATGTGTGCCCCATAACAGAGTGTCATTCGGCTCTGGGCGAATTTGACCGAATAAGCTGATGGGCTAAACACTTGGGATGTGTTTACGAAAAAACTGAGATTGTGTTGGTGATATACGAAAAAATCAAGGCAGTGTGTAAATACACGCAAGGTGATCATGCAGCCTTCAAGCTGCCGAATCCCCTGTGACGTGGTAGCCGAAGTTCCCTTGACAATTTTCTCTTTCACCATAGTTAAAGAGCAAACCTTGGAAATCTATCATCGTTGGTACATAGCCAGATTCAAAGAGCAAATAATGGGGGAAAAAAACAAAATTCGCACTTGTCTTCTTTGTAATAGTTATTGAAACAAAGTTTTCTCATTAGTAATTATTTTTTTATTTAGTCTGTTTAGTCTAGTTCTGTCACTGATTCATCCTGTATTAGTTAATTTTTCAGTTTTTACATACATTTTTTAACTTATAGATTAAATAAGCAAATAAACAATTTTCCGCTCAACTTCTACTTAAAAAATTTGAGACTGAGAAGTGTCACCTAGACTTAAGAGAATTTATTAAACAATTTTAAACAACTATGCAATTTTTGTGCGTTCATTGGATGTTCAGATATCGATAATCGCAGACAAAAAGATCTTTATCTATTGAAGGTCCCATATTTCACTGAGAAGTGGTTATATTAAGGTCTGTGGAAAGCAAACGTTGCATAAACAGGTTATCTAGTCCATGCAGTGGCTTACCCAAAAAAAAATTCAAAATCGTGAGCCCAAAAATAAACCAAAAAAAGTTCAAATTTGTTCCACCCTTTTTCTAGGGATTGCTGACACCCGTTGCATTTTTCGTGAAAAAGATTTCTTAAGCTTCAAATTAAAATAAATAATTGGCGCTTACATCCTTTTTGAATGTTTAACCGATCTCCTTCTCCTATTTGTGCATATTTTTAATTATGGAATTAATGGAATCGAAGTCCATTTTTCAAAATAGTGCTGGAAACTTTACTGTGCCAGTTCTCATCCCGCTTTCTTTTGCACAGCTTTAGCAGACCCAAATTCTGTTCCTTTTCGTTCGTTTGTGATGAATTATTCATCATGAGAAACAGATAGAAGTCGCAAGATCTGGCGCAGAAGGTATACAACTGGAAAGGTATATTTATTGGAAATTTAAAAATTTCGACATACTTATTTCAGGATACTGGCAACTTGACTTATTTTTCGAACAAAATTACGAAAATATTATAACAGCATTATGAAAATTTCATTAAAAAAAATGTGATGTGTACAATAAACAGCTTTGGTGGAAGCTTAATATAAAACGCGGCGGTGTTAAAATATTTAAATACTTTTAATTTATTTACAAACCGCTTAATTTGTTTTTATTTAATCAGATTCATTTTCATTATAAATGCTCGGTGTTCGAAATATAAAATTGAAATGTGTGTAAATGTGTTTGCACGCCACAGCGAAAGCTTGGTTTTTTATTTAATTCACCTTTTAATTTTGTTAAACTTTTTAGCCCAACCTCGCACTTGCAACACAGGCCACGCCTTTTATATTCGCGTTGCACAGTTTTTATTTTATTTTAACGTATTTTTATTTTTTTTGTTGCCTTGCGTTTTGTTCGTATTTTGCCCATTTCACGCTCTTCACGTTATTTTTAATGTAATTAAAAAACAATTGGCTCTCATTTAAAATTCATGGAATGCAGTTTATTTTTGTTTGTTTGCCACAGTTTTTAATTTTATTTTATGTAATTTTCTTTTACCGCAATTTACGACTATGCATGGCGTTGGCAATTTTTCATTGGCCATTTCAGCATTTTTATTTATTTCGTTTCTTTTCGTGCTGCCCGCTTCCCCACTACACAGTTTTCGCTGCGCGTTTTTTAATTCATCGCTGCGGTTTTCATCAGCATTAATTATTATTATTTATAGTTTATTTATTTTTGCTATTACTGTTGGTGTTTTTGCTGTTGCTGCTGCTGCTGCTGCTCTTAGCGATGTCAATTTTTATTTTTGCCATTAACTTCGCACAATAAATGTTTACATTAAAAATAAAAATTAATTAAAAATTTAAAAAGCATTTTATCATTGCCATTTGCAATTTTACGAAAGGCTAATGGGTATTTATAAAGATCCACATGAATTTATTTGCACTAGGGATAATTTCATTTGTGTGCATACATACATACAGTTAGTAACAGAAATAAGTATACACCGGACATGTTTTAAATTTTCCCCAATCGATTCCCTCAAACAACCTAAGTTATAACAAAATTGTGTTTTATTTACATGAATGAAACAGAAAGATCGTATTTAATCCAAATAGTGACGAAGTTTTAAAAAGGAACAAAATTATGGCTTTTTATATTAAACTTTATAAAAATTCATGTCTCAAAAGTAAGTATACAATTCATCATATTAGGTTAGGTGAAGTGGCTGTCCTAAGACGCACCTAGGCCAGTTAGAGGCCCCTTGTGATACCACCGGAACTGTCCTATCCTACTCAACTTGGTCCTCTCTAAACCATTGTGTGGCCTTTAAAAAGCTAGCTATACTAGATAGTTTGAGATTTGCAACACCTGCAATGCTGTCCAGAAAAGCGAAACCGAGCAATCTCCACCGCCTTCTACACAGAGCCATGCACCCGCATAGAAGGTGTTCGATTGTCTCTACCTCCTCTATATCTTGACAGCTTCTACAGTAGTCATTAGATGGTGCCCCTAATCTACTGGCATGTCTTCCTATTAGACAGTGCCCAGATAGGACACCTAATACAATCCTTAGATCCCTCCTGCCTAACTTAAGTAGACTCTTAGTGCGACCCATGTTCCATTCGGGCCACGCTAGCCTACTTATAGCGCAGGTGTTTAACTGCCTCCAGTTGGAGTTAGCAGCACTAATGGTGTATCTGTCTATCAAAAGTTTACATGTTGCCAAGGGCATAGGTATGTCAAGCCTGTCCTGACTAATTTGGAGCGAGGAGCCTAATCTAGCTAACTCATCTGCCTTACAGTTACCTATAATGTTACTGTGTCCTGGCACCCAGAGTAGATTAATAGAAAAGTACTGTGCAAGTGTTGTTAATAATTTGTAACACTCCTTTACTGTCTTAGACGAGTGTTTGCTTGATAGAAGCGATTTCAGAGCTGCCTGACTATCGGAATAAATGAAGATATCTCTAACAGTGACTACGCTTTTATTTAGCATTAAAAGGCTTTCTGAGATTGCCAGGATTTCGGCCTGGAATACGCTACAATGATCAGGTAAGCGAAAGGATAAATTGGCGAAAATAGTTTCCGAGTTTTGAGCCGTCCGTAAATATACTAACCCCGTTTTCGTTGTTTGTTAACCCATTCACCCATTCCTCTCTGGATGGAAAATGGACTGTATAAGGCCTGTCTAGGTATGTATTCACCGAGTCACAAAAGTCGGTGGTATTAGGAATACCTGGATACATCCCAAGTATGCGCGAGTGTCCCATTTGTTTGTCTTGAGCATCGATGATTCCCTCAATCTTAGAGCCGCTTTGGCGGCCAGTTGTCTACAATATAGGTCAATTGGTAATAGATGCAACATAACGCTTAGAGCCGAAGTTGGCGTTGTTTTGAGCGCCCCAGTAATACTGAGGCTTGCCGCCCTCTGAATACTATCTAGTTTCTTAATGGAAGTTTTCTTATCAAGGGATGGCCACCAGACCAGGACTCCGTAGGTCATAATTGGTCTGACAATGGCCGTATATAGCCAGTGAACTATTTTGGGGGCTAATCCCCATTTTAAGCCTACAGTTCTCTTACAGGAATAAAGCGCCGTAGCAGCCTTCTTTATTCTTTCCTGAACATTCAGCTTCCATGAAAGTTTCCTGTCAAGGGTTAAACCTAAGTACCTGGCCTTTTCACCGACCAGCAAAAGAGTTCCGTTGAGTGTCAGAGGCCGACAGTCGGGAATTTTATATTTCCTTGTAAACAACACTAGTTCCGTTTTGGCCGCATTCAGGCTCAAACCACATGTTTTGGCCCAAGTATCCACATATTTTAAGGTTCTATGCATTAGACTGCAGAGGGTGTCTGGAAACTTTCCCCTTATTAATATAGCTACATCGTCCGCGTAGGCCACAACCTTAATTCTCCTCTCCTCCAGATCCAACAACAACTTGTTCATTGCTAGATTCCACAGAAGAGGAGAAAATACCCCGCCTTGAGGAGTACCTCTACAGACAGATCTGCGCATCACCGAAGAGCCCAACGTCGAGTTCACGAACCTGCTCGTAAGCAACTGCTCAATGAAATTCACAAAGGTTCCGGAAATGCGCAGGTCTGACAGCGTGTTCGTTATGACCTTAGGCAGGATATTGTTAAAAGCTCCTTCGATATCTAAAAAGGCTGCCAGTGTATAATCTTTAACTTCAAATGAGCTTTCAATTGATGTGACCAGTGAGTTTAGGGCCGTCTCTGTAGATTTTCCTTTACAGTAGGCATGTTGCGATTTGGACAGACGTGAGTGGGGTATGCTGTTCCTGATAACCGAGTCAATCAGCTTTTCTAATGTTTTCAGTAGAAAAGATGATAGACTAATCGGTCTGAAGTCCTTAGGTTTGGTATGCGAGCTTCTATATTACATGCCTTCGGGATAAAAATGACCTTAACCTCCCTCCATGCTGAGGGAGTGTGATTTAACTGAAGAGTACTTTTGAAAATGGTTACTAACCACCTTGTGATATTAATTTGTAAAATCAAAAACATATTGTAATTAAAATCAAATCCTAGTATTTGGTAGGATAACCATTAGACTTTACAATCGCTTTAAGTCGTGATGGCATTGATTTCACCAAGTTTTCAGTTACAGCTGGTGGTATTTTATTCCATTCCTCTTGAAGGACGTTTTTCAGTTGTTCCTTATTTGTAATCGGATGTTTACGTATTTGCCGCTTTAAATGTTCCCATAAATGTTCGATTGGGTTGGTATCCGGGGACTGTGGCGGTGTTTTCAGCTGTTTTCGCACATTGTAATATATAACAGCCACTCTCGTACAATGTTGGATGTGTGCTTGGGTCATTATCCTGCTGAAAGATAGACGTTGCTCCAAGGCCCAATTTCGTAGCGCTTTTTTTAAAATTAATTTTCAAAATATTTAAATAACCATATCGGTTCATAATATTTTCGATAAATACCAAGTTTCCAACCCCGTTCGCAGCCATACATCCCCAAACCATCACATGCTTCACAGTGTCCGTCATATTGTTTGGATCCAATTCCGCGTTAACTTTTCTCCAAACTTTTTCACTGCCATCAGACCCACAGGTACTGAACTTACACTCATCAGAAAATATGACTTGGCTCCAAAACGTTTGGTCACATTTTTCCGATTGACACTACTCACGTGGGCTTTTTCCTAACATTGCGCTCATGATAACCAGCACTATGCAAAGCCCGGCGAATAGTTTGGATGCTAAATTGTTTTCCAGTCTCATTTTCAGCTTCAGATTTCAATTTGGGGGTACTTACTTTGGGGTGTGTCCTGATTTTCCGTACGACTAAGCTTTTTTCTCTGGGAGCGGCAGACGCCCACAACGCTCTTTATTAGTGGTGCTTCCCGCACTTTTATATTTATTCACAATCTTTTGAACTGTAGCAAAACTCCTATCTATCAAGCGACCGATTTTTCGCAATGATTTATGTTCCTTGTGAGATTTTATAATTAGTTTTTTTAAATCATCAGAAAGCTCTTTTTCTCTTAGTGCCATTACTAAAAATGTCACAAAAATTAATACAAAACGTAGTTCCCTAAATTTTTGTACTCACTTTAATTATTTCCTTTTAATAGCTTTAACTTTTTTAATCAATATGTAAAAATAAATGTTATGCTAACTGAACAATCGTTGCTGTATACTAACTTTTGTGACATTGGTAAGTTTCGCTGGCATCAAAGACAAATTCATAGCTAAATTAAGGCGCATATGAAAGCTTATCCCAGTACACAATTACCATGAGTAAAATATTTTGATTACATATTAAGGAAAGCGTTAGCGTCAAAGAATTCCATAAATCAGGCTCCTGTATACTTATTTACCTTATTAACTGTACATATTAATAATAATTAATAAATATATACAAAGTACTTTGAGCATACGAGCAACTGAGTAGACTTAAGAACTAAGGCTTTGCATCTCCAAAATATTTCTACAAAAGCCCAAGAAATTACGTCTTCTCAGAAATATGAACAATCTAACCTAAATGCCAAGCAAAACCAATAACACAGGCCGACAAAATTTAACCAACATTCAGACCCAGAAACCAGACTATATATTTCCGAAGGTTTATGATGCGCTGAATCCAAATCTGGCCTCAGAATTGCTCTATTAGTTTGAGTTTTCGAGATATCCTAACCTAAAAGTGCAAAAAACCCCATTTTTGCCCATATTTGAGGTTATGTAGCCTTGCAGATGTTTTCTTTCACCAAAATTAAAGGATGACATCTTTAAATACAATCCTTCTTTTTTCAAATGGCGTTTTGTTTGCTCAAATATCATTTTTTTTTCGCAGAGATATCGCATTTTGAAATTTTCATGTTTCGAAATTTTCCTACACCTGAAAATCGATTAAGATAACATAGACATGATATAGTCGATTACTAATTTTCTTGAATTGAGTCTTATTTTTCTTAAAATTTTGTTTCACACCATAAGTGGCTGACTCACCACACCCCTACACTATCTAACCTTTGGGTTAGCCCTAACCCCTAGAAACCACCCCTATCATACCGCGAGCAGGCTAACCCACATAACCGCAAGCAGGCTTTCCCACAAACTCCAAATTTACATACTATTAATCCATATATTTCAGGCCCTCAAACCCAAGAAAATTAGTAAGCGACTATATCATGTCTATGTTATCTTAATCGATTTTCAGGTGTAGGAAAATTTCGAAACATGAAAATTTCAAAATACGATATCTCTGCGAAAAAAAATGATATTTGAGCAAACAAAACGCCATTTGAAAAAAGAAGGATTGTATTTAAAGATGCCATCCTTTAATTTTGGTGAAAGAAAACATCTGCAAGGCTACATAACCTCAAATATGGGCAAAAATGGGGTTTTTTGCACTTTTAGGTTAGGATATCTCGAAAACTCAAACTAATAAATTAATTTTAGTTATCAATCCGAATTTTGCATGAACAGAGAAGCAGATATTAGTTTAAATTATTTCGGATACTTTTCCTTGTAGACTAGTGTAATTTAAGAAAAGAAATTCCGTACACTGAACTGAGCAAAAAACATTTGTTTGTAATAAATTAATCAGACATTAAATCTTTAAATCGTAAGGCAAGGTTGTTCCCTGTCGCCCCTTCTCTTCGCTATCGACCTTGAAGATGTCATGAGCCAACTGACCCTGCACAAAAAAGGCATCGTATGGAGTTTCACCAGACATCTTGAGGACCTGGATTTCGCCAATGATATCTGCTCCTCTCTCACAAACTCTCTGATAGGCAAGCGAAGGCGGTCAAACTAGTCGCGCTGGCATGCACTGTCGGACTGGAGGTCAACGTCGCCAAGACCAAGGCCATGAGTGCTAACCACAATAAGACAAGGCAGTTTATGGTTGACGGATGCCCGGTGCAATTCGTTGAAAGCTTCTGCTACCTCGGCTGCATCATCACGGCAGATGGTGGAGCAGATGAAGATGTCAACTGTAAGCTAAGCAAAGCAAGGGCGGCATTCTGTCGAATTCGTACGGTATAGGGGAGTTCGCAAATCACCAGGCGGCCTAGACTACGAATATTCGGCTCATGCGTAAAGACAGTATTGTTGTACGGAAGCGAAACATGTCTGGTTTCTAATACCATCACACAGAAGCTATAATCCTTCATCAACAAATGACACCGTATCATCTGCAGAATATTCTGGCCAAACATCATCAGTAACGACGCACCTCCACAGTGCGAACGAGGAACCCATTTTTAGGCAAATCAAAGGCATAAAGTGGCGTTAGATAGGTCACACATTGAGAAAACCACCAGATAGCATCACAAGGATGGCACTGGACTGGAACCCGCAAGGGAGCAGAAGTCGCGGTCGACCAAAAAACACATGGAGAAGGTCGATGCTGCGCAAACTAGCAGATGCCGACATCTCATGGGACGGTGCAAAAACAACAGCACAGAACCGGGTACGATGGAAGAGTCCTGTCGAGGCTCTATGCTCCCGAGAGGAGTGAACAAGGAGAAAAAAAATCTGTTTACCTTTCGACATAAGGGGGAAAAACCAACCGTAAGAAGAAAACAATTTAATGATGATTTATTTCAATATTTCATTCTAAAAATGTAATAATTTCCATGGGCGTAAATGAAAATAGACATATGGAACAAAATTATAACAATATTAAATTAAATCTTAAGAGAACAAGATAAAATAATATTTAACAGTTTCTATGCCCGTTATTTATTGTTACTAATACTAATCGTCGTGACATCGAATTTGCGAGTAACTGAAAGACATTAAAGCCGCTTTTTGCCAATTCCTCTTGGGAGAATACTCCAGAGGCCTTCCATTGGATTTGGGTCTGGACTAACTGTGGGCCACTTCAGCAAAGGAATATTTTTTGACGCAAAAAACTGCTTTATACGCTAAGGGCTATGGATTGGGGCATTGTCCTGTTGACACGGCAGCATTCGATAAAACATTATTCAAAACCTCTACGTAATTTTCTGCGCTCAACTTATGCAAAATAAGGCTGATCAATTTAGAGGTATCGGATTTTAAATAGAAATAAATAAACAAAAACTCATTAATTGGGCGATCTTTATTATTTTTGTGTAGAGCCACTCATGGCATTAATTTTTTGAAGATAATCCCTTTGTGTTGGCCGCAACTGCCTTATTCAGTCAACCCTAAGCACTAATTTTGATTGAAAGAGTCACCGGAGGACTTCGGTCGGTATCTCGTGAATAACATTAGTAATGTTGGCTTCCAATGCCCCATTCGAAGAGGGTTTATCCACAAGGCATTTCAACTTTACATACCCCACAAATAAAAGTCCAAAGATGTGATATCAGATTATTTTGAGACGAGACGAGAAATAAATTGGTCAACGAAACGAGGACGCAGTAAATCTATTGCTCCATTGCTGACAAGTAGCGCCGTCCGCCATCTTGTTGGAACCAAATGTTGCGGAGATCTTGGGCTTCAATTTCCGGCATCAAAAACTCGTTTATCATGGCGCGATAGGGTTCGCCACTCACTGTTACATTGGCGCTCGTCTCGTCTTTGAAGAAATATGGACCGAGCCTATAGGCCGCACCAAACGCCGCATGGTAGTTTTCAATAGATGTAATATCTGTTCTTCAATGGCTCCGGATTACTCTTCAGCCCAAATATGGAAATTTTGCTTATTGATGCAGCCATTAAGCCAAAAATGGGCCTCATTACTGAACACCAAAAGTTGGCCTCATCTCAGCGTACGATGAACACTTTTCACAGAGTGTTAATTTTCGTTATACAATTTTCCGATTTCTACACGTTGTTGAGACGTAAGTTTTTCCAGAATGATATGCTAATGAATACTGCAAAAAACTATGTATTTAGTTTGACAGTAGTCACGTGTGATTTGTCAAAAAACCTTATTTGAGATGGTACCTCCAACCCGATCACCCCGATTTTATGAAACAAGTTTAGAACCTTAACACTCTTATGACCACTTCGGGTATACCTAACTACTATGCACTTGAACATAGAGAGGCATTTTTAAAGTTCATGAATGTTTGTATTAAAGTCCAGAATCTCAGACGATAGTGAAGTCTTCTGGCTACATCATGGACTTGATTTCATGCTCAGAACTTTTATACACGGCAGTGCTGTTGATGTTCCAATCTGCTTCCTTCGGAATATTATATATGTAGGGTTTTCCAATAACAGGTATCACCGGTGAATGGATTGCGCTATCGAGAGATGATTAACGATTTTTTATCGTCGGAATTGGATGGTATTGATCTGGACAACGTTTGTTTTCAACAAGACGGCGCTACGTGCCACACAAGCAACGAAACCATTGATCTTTTACGGCATAAGTTTCCGGGCCGTGTTATCTCTCGAAGAGGTGATCACAAATGACCATCTTGACCAACTTTTTTCTTTGGAGCCACGTGAAAAAGAAGGTCTACGCCAACAGCCTAGTGTCAATTCAAGACCTCAAAGATGGAGTTCGGGAGGCATACGGCAGCCTCTTTGCAATTCGGTTATGGAAAATATCACGAAAAGGATATTGTTCTGTAAGTGTGGTCATGGTGGTCACTTGCCTGATGTTATTTTCCGCTATTAAGGGCATACCTTCCTCTTTATAATGAAATAAACATCCGATTATTTATATTAAAAAACAGCATTTTTCTTTGAATATCAAAATAAGTGCTCTGTTTGGAAAACCCTATGGTCTCACAACTACAGTTTTCGCGATTTTAGATTATTTGATATGGTTGCACTTAAGAGGGCAGCTCCGCCAGCACTTTCAAATATTCCTTTTGGCTTTTTTTTCTTTAAAAATTCATTTACAATCCAAAGAATATCTTTTCAACGTTTTAAGCTTAATATAAAGTCCAAAAATTCCCTATAAAGTCAATGAAGTGATAAGCGTCGAACGAAAGATGAGTAAGAAGAAAGCTTGAATCGCGTTTTTCTCGAAATACGTTTTTTTTGCGCTGTCGAGTATAACTCAAAAAGTAATCAAGATATCAACTCGAAATTTTACGGATATTCCTTAGCATATTGGCCTTTGTATTTACCTCAAATTTTCTATTAATTATCACCAAAAATATTGTTTTCATCAATTTATCAAATAAAAGAAACATTTTTATCAAATAAAGAAAAAGTATAATATTTTCTTTTTCACTTCAAATTTTGCTTTTTTCATTAAAAATAGGTAAGTGCAAGGCGGAGAAAAATTAAAAATTTTTTCTGGATGATTTCAGTTGATAACAAGAGGCTGTACATTTCACGGCGCAAATGAAAGGAACCACGTTTGAGCAGCTGTAGCGCCGCTATTTTTTAATTTTTTATTAACAAACAAAATTTGTGTATATTCATTTAAGCATAAGTATTAATATTTAATTTTTTTTTTAGTAATAAATACTCTCAGTTCTTCGTAAAAAATGATTGAAAAACTCGTAGCCGGGAGGAGTTGCCCTAGAGCCATTATTTTACTTTGAAATATGTAAAGGGAATGGATGTTACGCATAAAACGGGTGCAAGATATTTTCGAATGAAAACAAATAGAGGCTGAGTACTAAATGAGTTTTTTCGCGTTCTCGTTTCAAAAAATCACTAGCAAAGCTCTGAGTTCGTAACTTAGTCCACTTCACAGAACTTCATTCAATATGAAAAAATAAATTGCCTATCCACTCAGCCTTCTAAAAAGTACCACCTGCTCTGAAAAAACGCTCTTAGCTATTGCTGTCTTCTGCGACCAATATTTAACATTTTTTGTTGACAGCAAATGAGACCCTCCAGTGCATACATCCGCATATATGTACAAAAACGCGCACCCAAATGTGCATTGATACAAATAATGTATTGTCTGATAAAACAGAATTTTACACTCAATGAATTTGTTAAAATAAATTACAATGAATCTTTTTTTCACACGCAGCAAACACTTACCTACATACACGCGTAAGTATGAAGTCCAGCGCAAGCCACTCAACGAGCACAGAGCGTCGGCAAACACCCACACAAAAGCCACATGTGTGTGTGAACGCACTCATACGCACCGTCATACTCTGGCGTTCTCTGTGCCAGCTCAGTGGTCATGTGCACTCTTTTCACAACTCGTTGGACAGTAAAATGTTTTTTTTTTTAATATTGTTGTTTTTGGTTTCACTAGGAATAACTGCAAGGCCTTTAGGCGTGGCATAAAAAAACAAAAGCACGCAAATATGCCGTTATATCCTGTGTAAGTATTTTTCCCAGCGGCCTTTCAGTTTTTTCCCCAATATGATTTTTATTTATATTTACACATATTTTTTAATAAAAAAACACAGTAAAAATGTATTTATCTCCATTATGTTTCTTAATTATTGGTTGTGAAATATTCATAGGCTCAAATCCAGCTGTGAAAAAGTTATGAAAGGCGGCTTAAGCCTCAACAAAAAAATTAAAAATAAAACACGAAATAATGTGAAAAAATAAATGAAAATACATATGTGCATATGCGTATGTGCACAATTTCATGGGTCAATAAACTTTGAATAAATGCTTATCTGCGCACATAAATAAATACGAGTACGTGTAGGGTATGAAGTGGGCTCTGAAGGGCTGGTGTATACAGACCATTGAATACTTTTGAGGCGCAAATGAGATTATTTTTTCCATATATAAGAATTGAGTGCACTAAAAATGTACTTTTTATTGAAAACACATGAACAGTCTTTTACTTAATAATATTAGTGGAATATTCCAAGTTGTCTCTATAAAAACTGCTATTTCGTAAAAAGGATTATCCAAGTTCTAAATAAAATTTAAAAATACTAAATGAAGGACATCCACTCTATGGAGTCAGATTTAACTTTATATTTCCAATGTATTAGCCTTTGATTGGCGAAGATTTACTAATTTTTTGAAGTCAAGCGAGTCATAAGCTGTCGTACAAGCTTCGCCTCGCAGATTCTTTGAGTCAACCTCTACCTAGTGAGTCTTGTGGATTCCAGTCTAAGGACTACTGATGCCAGTCGCACATTTTCGTATAGTATGACCAATTCGTTTCCAGCTACACTCGCGAGTCTCAATTTCAACTGGCCTACCTCGGGTGAGTAGCTCAACATTTGACACCCAGTTATCGGTTCATCATATGCGCAGGATGACTCCAAGACAGCGATATATGAAGGTCTAAAGCTATTGCTGTTGCTTGTATTATTGTGTTATTGCAACGGCCATAGACCATGTTTCACAGTCATGTGGAATTAATAATACCACATACCTTTGAGTGAGGCAAAAGATGCTCCGACATCAATTATTCTGCATTCAATGCATTCAGCTGCAGTACCACCGTAATGGCATCTTCAAAGGGTTGTCCGTACCATGTGAATGCGCCAGGTGTAGAACCATTAATGGTCATTGACTTTGTCTTTCTAACGATTCGACACGCGCCCGATTGCGTTCTGCATGCGGATCTACTTCGTTGAACTTGCCCCCTTTGTTGCCATATTAAAGCAATGTCATCAGCATAATCGAGGTCAACTAGACGTTCTATGCTGATTGGGTCCAGTTTATGCCTTTGCCAAGTTGAGCTTCAATGGCATTGCCAAGCATGCCAAAAATTACGATCAGAAACAAAAGCGGCGACTGAATGTAGCGTTGTTTCACTCCAGCAACTGATGCAATGGAAATGCGCTCCAGATCCTATGATGCAGAAGTCGATAAAACTCTTTTCAAGACCGATGAAAACGAGGTGCAGTGCTTCTTGCATTTCGACGATTTATTATTAGGCTTTTTTACCTTGAAAAATAGAACACTTTTGGCATCATTTCCGCCCTCGCTAGGGTTAAGTATGAGGGCTTTTGATTTCTGAGACCATTAATTTATAAGCGATGAATAAAAATAAAAATAAATTTATAAAGTTATTTCACAAAAGGTCTGTGTCGGTCTATGCCACCTTCGCACTGTGATTGATATTTGACAGATGATCAGCTGGGAAACTATCAACCATTTGAACAGTTTTATGTTATTTTATTTTATTTTAAATTGGAAACTTCAGTTCTTCTCAGGAGCTCAGGTACTATTTTATCAATCAAGATTTCAGCATCTGAAAAATTACTTTAAGTCTATTTGGTACTTGTATAGAACATGAAAGAAATATAGCACCTCAGCATTTTGACAAGTTTTGCACGGTTATTTATTTATAATTAATTCAAGTATTTTTTTTTTTAGTATAGCTTTTTCCACATTAAAGACTATATTTATCTAAGTTTCAAATTTTGCACAAGATTTAAAGAAATCCACAAACTTTCATCACAATTTAAAAAGTTTTATTAAATTTTTTTTTTTAAAAGAAAAAATTGGGTATGTAGCTTAATAGCCTACTAAATTTTTGTATAATAAAGAGGAAGTTTTAATTGGCTTAAGATCCCCGTTAATTTTTAATAATTTTTTTCTCTGACGTTGCTGCCCATTTTCTGCATATACAAAAACAAACGTCTAGCGTGGATTTGTTATAGCATAAAATGCGTAACACCGCCAAGAAAAAAATGATTGCGAAATTTCTCCATAAACTTGCCCTATAAAATACAACTGACTCTACCAATTAATTATTAAATTTTTATCAAGTCCTACCTTAACGACCGACACCTATTTGTTAAACTAAACGTGTAACAGTCTGAACTCTATGAAAGTTTAGCTGGCATAATCCAATGCAGTATAATGGGCCCAATACTTTACTTGCTTAACACACAAGTTCTACCAACCACAGAGCAAACTGCCGTCGGATCTTTTTTCAGATGGCACCGCCCTACTCGCTATAGACTATCATCATAAATGCCTTCCCTCAAACTCCAGAAAGGACTTGATAAATAGCTCAATAAAAGCTAACGGGAAAAAATGAAAGCTAACAATACCAAAACTGCTCCAGTTACCTTTGCACTCAAACGAAACACTTTCCCACCCGTTAATCTCAGTTAAACTCAAGTTACTCATTCCCCTAAACATTGTTAAAAAATATATAAAGTAAAGGAATTAGACGCCGAAACCGATACTGGTTGCTTTATCGAAATTCTCATGTTTCTCTCAAAAGCAAGCTCTTACAACACTGAGGTATCTAAAAACCAATATGTCCATATTGTGGCATACAACTCTGAGGCACTGCAACTAACTGCAACATCGAAATACTCCAAAGATTCCAGTCAAAAACCCGAAGAATGATTACAGACGCACCTCTCAAAATTCTCACAAAAGCTGAAGGAACAAAAAGCTTGCAATAAAAGATTTTAAAACCACATAAAACCATTAATCACAGAAACAACTTACAGAAGAGGAAATCAGCAATGGATTTATTATGCCAATAAGCAAAAATTTAAGTAATGGTTGCACCACTGGATGCTTTCCATGCATGTCTAATAAAATGTCTTATTTGTAAGTACAAATATTGCTGAATGTTAGAAAACAGATTGCAATAAATAAACGGATTAAAAAATATTAATATTAATAATAACAAAATTCTTCATATAAGAAATCCACGTAAGATTTTTCTTGCATGGAGAAAATATACAACCCCGTCAAGGAAAAAAGTATTAACGGAATATTATCTAGCAAACCTCAAATTTGCATTACTAAAAATAAAACAGTGTACCCAAGATTTTTTGTAAACCTGATTAAAAAGTTCGAAATTCTGATGAAAATTTGTCCAATTTTTGTATAAGATTTGAAATATGAGCTATACTATATAAAATATATCTTTTGTTTGCAATTATCTTTTATAGAAATAGTGGACAAGTCCTTCAAAATTTCTATTCCTTAATACCCTTCATGATTTTTCTCGCTCAATGTAATAGCTAACATAATGGCTGGCCTGCCTAGTACAGGCACACACGGTTGCAGCTTTAGGTTTATGAAACTAATCGGCTAGCCATGGATGCTAAAAATATTTTTAAAGAACTGGTCTCTTAAAGTAATGTAACTGTAATTTTAAACTTTTTTAATCTGAAGAGAAAATTAGTAGTCAATCAAATGAACTTCCCATCTATTTGTAACCAGATTTTAATTTAATTTATTAAAAATTTTAATTTTTAGTTAAAAAGTAAAAGAAAAATTCTACAAATACCAGTTTCTAAATTTGTTGATTTTTCTTAGTTTTTCAATTGTGGAGAAAATTGTGTAGCACTACTAACAATAAATACATATAGACATACAAACGATGATATAAGTATTTATATTGCAAATGTATGTGGTAATGCGGTCACCCAAATCAAAAGTAATTTCAAGCATGAAATTTTCAAAGATGGCGCAAAATGTGCAGCTTAAGAAACGAAAAAAAATCAAACGACACACAGATGATTTCCACGCCATCATCGACATCATCTGCCTCATCTACGACAGCTACATAAGTGGCAAACAAGTAAAAAAGAACAACCAGCAGTAATACCTAACTGCCGATATCTACAGTATTCCAACACACCTGGCTGCATATATATATAAATGCATTACTACAGTACTGGGCAAAATTTAAGCACCACCGTGGTCAATTTTTTTATATTCATTCGTAGTTGAGTAAAAGCTCGAAGAAGGGCTTGCGGTCAGTAGAACAAACCAGAGGTCGCTGCGCTCAATAAAAGTGAATTAAGATTAAAAAAATGGCAAGAAAATGTATCTAAGTGAATTTAAAAATAAAATAAACCATGAAATTTATCAGATTTTCTTTTATTATAGAAGAGGTATGGTGGAGCTGTTTTACTCTTAATGGCAGGTTATTCAAATTCTTAAGAGTAATTCCTATGACTGCAGAGCTCTTATAGAACTTTCTCAGAGTCTTTAATTATAGAAATTACTGCTTTTAGAGCGATGTGTCAAAAACTTTCGAACGTGTCAGAAAATATATAATTTTTTAAACTTTATGACGCAAGATAAGTAAAAAACCGCGGCATGAAAACTTCTTGATCAAAACCTCCATTTACAATTATTCTACAACCTTTTCTATATAATTAAGAAACCATTTCAATTTTGAGATTGGCGAAGGGGCACATAGGAGAAAATGGAATTGGAAGCATTCAGTTGACAACCAACAATAAATCTTCCATGCTAAGTACCACCCAAAGGATTCGCAGCAAAGAAGCCGTAGACACAGTCCAAAACAAGAGGATTGATTCTTAAGCAACTTAAAGTAACTGGAGAATATTGAAAAGGAAATAAAATGATCTTACGTGACTTCTTCTGCCAAAATATAGGGTCAATTTACAAAGTTTAAAGGAAAAATTATGCAAAAAGCCCCAGCCAAAGAGACTGAAACGCCAATTAAAGCAGAATTTAGGCTCAAACTAACAACTCTAAACTGTGTAAAGTCTGTTTTCAAAGTAATAGAAGAAATTTTCCTGAAGATTCAATCAAATCCACCGAGAATGGGCAAGGAAAATGGCAAAATCCGGGAAGAAGACGTGAAGACATAAAAGTAGCTTGAAGGGAGATATTGTAGGATATTATTTCTTATCTAAGGGAGAGTAGGAGAATCGAAAATAGTGGGAATGCTTCTCAGGCTGTAGCTCGAACTCCATTGCGGCCATTTTTTATTTGAGCTTGATAGCTCGTAAGATTTGTTGGCGGATGTCAATGCCTTAGGGCTAGTAATTCATTGAGCTCTGTGAGAGATTTTGAGTTCGAGCAGTTCTCGTAATGAACCTTGATCTTTGGTGAAGATCGGTTTGTTGCATGTTGCGGTATGATTACACGAGAGAAGGAAATTTAGCGCAATTCGCCTAAGCAATCTTCATTAATTGAATATTCTATTGGATTTGGGGAATAAGTTTGTAGGGTTTTTACCAAAGACAATAATTAACAATAATTATATCAATAAGTTAATCAATCATATCATATATGAGCCGCTGCTGTTTACAACCTCTTTCCACCTCTCGACCAATTTGCTTTTGCCGTTGCGCCAAAAAGCGCCTGGTCTGGTGTCAAAGAAGTTGCTGAGCCAGTTTTTAAGAACTTCTTTGTTATAGAAGTTAACGCCCTTTTTATGGTTTGACAGCGAGCGAAAAAGATTGTAATCGGTTAGTGCAAGGTCTGGAGAATACGGCGGATGCCAAAGGACCTCCCATTCGAGCTCTTGAAGTGCGCCGACTGGACGACTTGTGCAACATGGGGCCTGGCATTGTCGTGAAGCAAACACACAGTCCCACCAAACACATATCATGATTTTCTTTGGATGAAGACCCGGCTTGACTCTCAGCTTTGGCGTATCTCCTGGAGCCGCCTTCTTCATATTGATTTATAGGCACCATTTCTCATCTCCCGTGACGACTCAGTACAAAAAGCAGTGTTTATGACCACGTGTTGCTCTCCTGGCGGGCGAGATGCTGAGAAGCAATTTGGGTCGACTTTGTTCTTTTTTTTTTTTCGTTGAGCTCGTGAGGCATCCAGGCTCCTAAGTTTTCGGTAAATCCCACTAAATGAAGGTGGTTGAGAATCATTTTATGATCGCAGTACATTTTCTTCGCCAATGCACGACTGGTTTGGTGACTGTTCTTTTTCAAAAGTGATTTGAGACGTTCTTCATCGAATTCAGAAGGCCATTTCCGAGCTGTAGACTTGCCTACGGCATCTACTCCATACACGTCACAGCTTTTTGGCCTCGATGAAAAGCATAGGAGAGCAGGTGTCGAAAATGTTGATCTTTGCCTGTGTATTCCATTTCTAAGCCTCAAAACTAATACAAAATTAAATAGCTCAAACATACAACTAACATAGTTTTGTGGAGCGTGAAGAGTTTTATCGAATAAATACCTACCCTTTGCCAAACAGGAAACAAGTCATTGTTTATTAAAATAAAATATATGAACTTTTCCCCCAACCCAATACTTATGTAAGGCAAGTGCCATAGGAATAATGGCTACGTTTTATCCATTCAACTTTTCTACTGAAAATGTTTTTTCGATTTGGCTTCTTATTTATAAAACATGGCATTTCAGAAACAAAAACAACTATACGATATTCAAAATGTGTGCTTAAGTTTTGACTGCCACTGTAAGCACTTACATACATACATAAATACGTACAAACAAATAAAGTCACTGCCTTCAAATTCATCTCAGTTAGTCCTTAGTTCAAGCACATCTCCGCTCAGTGCCACCTCCAGCAAGCAGCCTCGCGAGTCGCGACAATGTCTTTCACAGCGAATCAAATCGCATTGTAAGAGTACAACTTCCAATCAAAACTTAATTTGTGAACTGCGAAAGCTGCGCGAAAGGCAACAAACAAAGAAGAAGTTGCAACAACAAGAAAAATGTGCATCTACAGCAACAATGGCAATGCGCCCGCTCTGAACATGATACTGACAGCATCCATCTTCTGCTGCTTGTGAAACGACAACCACAGCCAAGCAGCAACAACAGCAACAACAATTACTTCAACTGCATCTACAACATCAAATCTAAAATTACAAATTCAGCAAACGTACGCGAAATTATGCGAAATGTGTGTCTGTCTGTCAGTATACCTGCTTGCCAGCCTACCCGCCTGCCTGCCTGCCTACTCCGCTGTTTCACCGCTGATCTACGCTGCAATTGTGTGATGAATGCTTTTGTCTGTCGGCAGATGTGTAGCTATCGTCGTCGTCGTCATCCTTCGATGAACTGCTTTGGCGGCTGTGTTGCCGACAAAACTTCTCATTCAATGGCATGTTGCTATTTTGCTGCCGTTATTATTGTTGTTGCTGCTATCTCGAGCTGCCATCTGCCGCTGTTGTGGCTGCTGCTCAAATTGGAAGAACCGCGCCTAAAGCAATGATTTTATTTTCATTTTTATTTTTTGAGTTTTGCAAAACAAATTTACTTGTATTATATCTTTTTTTCTATATATTTGAGAAACACAAAACGTTTTTCTTTTTAATTTTTATGTTATTTATGCATTTTTTCATATAATATTTTTTAATATTTTCCTGTGCCGCATTTTGCTGCACTTGTGGCAGACTAACTTCATTGAGCAGCAAACGAACTTCCCGACAGCGCCGTTGATCGCAACTTCTACGTGAATTTGGTGTAAGCACACCAAGAAATACATACAGGCACACACATTCACACACCTGCTATAACTGGAATTTGCGATGTAGTTAACAGTACATATCTTGTTTTCAGCCTAGCGACCATTTCGCGAGGTGCATTTCGAAACGTGACCAGTCCCCGCATAAAAACTAATCAAACTATTTGGCATTTCATATTGGACATGTTTCAAAAGACCTTTTAATTCTCATTAAGACTTTAAACTGTAAATAAAAAATCGTATTAAGTCCGCAGTGGGGATGAATTCTCGATAGATGAGAGTTTAGAAGACTCAGATATAGCCCCAAAAAAATGTCAGTGTGCAAAATAGAGTAAAAATAGTGAGTTATGGCAGACTTGATATTGGAATGAAGCCAATAAAATCCTCTAGGAACTCAAATAATCATATCTGATTAGTTATGAGACACTGTCGTGTCCTCAATTCTGTAACACATGATTTCCGCCTCTCTCCACCCCGTCTAAGGCAAATTCTCTTTGCATCCTCCCAGCATTTATATGGCCGTTCGATGACATAAAATAACGGTATACGTAACCATTAAAAGTAACACAGCTGGCCAAACGAGAGCTCTCTTATAGGGCTTAACAATATTATTTTGCCTGCAAGTCTGTGAAGACTTATAGTCTTAGAAAGTCGGTCTTTGTTCAATAGTCGTCGGTCATTGGCATCCGCCTGACTGTTGTTAAAGGGCAATTATACACCTCATTTCTTGGAAAAATGGAGCTTCATGTGCTATTTCAAAAACCCTTTGGCCAAAGTACAATAAACGAAGGAAGTCCTGTGGTTCTATGCCATTCAATTTCCAAACTCGTAGCTGTGTTTACCGATCATTGCACGATGGGGACATACGCAGAAAAGCTAATATAAGTTTACCATTTAATCGCAATTACAGAAGCTTCGACAGCCTGGGGCAGTGCTCCAACCTTAATCCTATTAACCTTGTCCATTATATCAGACGTCATGTGCCAATTGAGCAGGGTCGGCTTTCGGATGAATGCATTCAATATGGGCGAGTTTAAAAATCTTCTGGCGCTCTAAACTGCGATTATTCAGCTCATGTGCGAAGTCCATATTGTTGTACGAAACTTAAATATGGTTGGTCTCTAACACTATCATACAGAGGCTACAATCTTTTGTCAACAAATACCTCCGCATCATCTGTAGAATATTCTGGCCGAACCCCATCAGCAACGACGCGCTGTGGAGATCAACGAATCCTTTGGCAAATGAAACTCAAAAAGTGGCGAAGGATAGAAAACCATGTCATCACACGCAGATAGCATCACGAGAATGACACTGGGCTGCAACCCTCAAGAGAGGAGAGATCGCGCTCGGCCTAAGAATACCTGAACAAGGTCGATGTTGCACGATCTAAGGGATGTTGGCAACACATGGGACAGCGCCAGAATCGTGTACGATGGCGAGAAATTCTCACTTTCTCCTAAGTACGAGATAAAGATTTAAGTTAAGGAAGTAATGATCGAACCCGTCTGATAGGCACATAGGTGCATTTGAACTCATGCTGTAGAGTGTCTGTACCCCTATACCCCATTCCAAGAGCAGATATCAATAAAACTAAGGAATGTTGATGATTTCACCTTCCCATCTTCCAAACACCAGAATCGTTTGGATTCCTACCAGAGAGTGTTTTGTTGCGAATCCAATAGTTACCAAGAGAAGTTGCTTATTTAGCTTGGGAAGCCTCTTTGATCGCCTCAGAGCCACTCGTGGTTAGAAGAGCATGGCTGCGTTAAATGTGCTAGAGTACTGTGTTAGCCTGCCACAGGCAACAAAATCCGCACACTCTAAATTACGTGCTTAGCATTAAATAACTCAGATATTAATTATGTGAATTATGACTTGACTATCGAAAGGAAGATTGGATTACTACAAATCTACAAGACGTTTACCTCAGCCTGAATTAGATACATCGCAAAAATCAGAAAGCTCTAATTTAAGGTCATCGAGTGTTTGTGTGAAGAAGCTTTCTATGCAACTTGACATGAGCTACAAACCCCTTAGTGAAATCACTGGTACTAAAGGACTAAACTGATGACATAAGAAAGCGATTTTTAGCTGGGTATATGAGCCCAATGGTGTATAGTAAAATTTAATAGCGCATATGTATGTATGCACTATATATGTACTGTGAATGTAATTGTGAGACTCCTTGCAGAACCGTCATTCACTCATCCAGCAAGCAGGCCATCCGTCCATCCACCGTATCGTCAATGCATCCACTTGCGCTGTCGCGTTCATTCATTACGTTGTTGCAAAGGAATAGTGGCGGTCTCAAAAACCAGTGTCAAGTAGTTGGAATAGCTGGCGAAAAAGAGTGCAATATAAATATATAGAAGAATATATAAAAGTTATATATGTATGTATGTATGTTCAGAAGGAAAAACATTTATTTGCTTGCAATAACAATATGGCTGTCATCAACAGGTTAGTGCAGCAGCAGCAACAGTCAATCAAATTTTAGCTCAAGTTGATTTCCTGGCAAAACGTAGCCATGCATTATTTTAGGAATAGGATAATTGCGAGTATAAGTACATGCTGGCATTACAATATACAGGGTGTATGTATAGAGTGCTTTTTGGAGATATGTTCTTCGATTTGGCTACACCGTTTCTAGTGATAGTGATAGCGCATTTTATGAGTTAGAAATGAAGGGAATTACATAAGAAATTGTTACTCTTGCAATTTGTTTAAATTAATTTCGAAGATCGTCGGGTTATATTCGCGTAACTTTCTATGTATGAGCTCGATTTAGGCTCAAACGCTGTGTGGAAAAGCGTATTTGCCGGATTTGGAGTGTAGAGAATTCATGAGCCATTATTCCACATAAACTCATCATTTGGTTTTTTGGTGGAGATATAAAGTAATCTAAAATAAAATAAAATACATGACCTCATTACCCAGTTGATTGGCATTCATGTCTGGTTGGCTTAAAATGGTTCGAACCAGACATGGCTGTTATGGCATACCGAACGCGAAACAACTCATTTATTGTTGTAAGCCTTCAATAGGCGCAAAATTTTACATAGAAAACTTATGATTTTCTATACAGAATTGTAAAGTTAAAGTAAGCGACGTTAAAGCAATGATAGTAGGCCATCTTTGAGCCGAGTTTCAGTGAATTATTATAACGAAAGAATCGTGGCGTCATACGACCTGTGCTTACATCTGGCTGTGAACTACAGAGGGCTGGGACATGTGGCTAGAATGCCAAGGAAGCGAACAACGAGAAAGGCACAAGATCTTCGGCCAATTGGAGAGAGATAAAGGGGACACCCGAGGAAAAGGTGGCTAGAAGATGTGGAAGCTGATCGTAGGAAAATTCGCGTGCGATATTGGAGGGAAGTGGATGTAAATCGAGATCGATGGCAAGAAGCTGTGAAGGAAGCGGTGGTTCACCAAGAATTGTGACGCTAAGAAGAAGAAAAAGAAGAAATAGACATAGTTTTGAAAATAATTTGTAGAATAGTTTCCATGCAATATTTTTTTATAATAATGTGAAGTAAGAAGCACTTAGTGCAAAATCGTAAATTTAACACTTTACCAAAAGCTTTTGTTATTAAAATTTGTTCATAATTTTTATTAATTGACGTACCCTTCAACGAAAAAACAGAAAGAAATTCTGTCGCTTGCAGATTTAAAACCAATTGCCATACTTACCATAAAAACATATTTTTCTTAATAATCTTAAATAAAATCGAGGATCTGGAAAACGGTTAAGTTGTGGACGTCAAGTCATATAACCAAACTAATCAGCAATTAACTAAATAATAATGCGTTTGAGTATCTAGAACGGCTTTCTCGGTAATTCATACGTATCAATAAATGAAAATTTTGCAATAAATGTGGCAGAGCTGCCTCCATTTTCGTTGAGCGTCTTGATGCTGTTCTAAAAGTAGAGGCTCCCACTGATATATGCCCCCTCCGATCGGCCGATGCTAATATTTTTATAAGTCGATTTGTTTTGTGTGGCAAAAATTGCACTCGGAGTTTTTCACTGCGTCTTTATGTTATTCCACAAATGGAAAGAGCTACAGCCGACTCTGAACAACAGATATTTTCTATGAGAAGTTTTTCCATGACAGAAATACATACGGAGGCTTGCCATTGCCCGCCGAGGAGCAAACGCTATTGGATCGCTATTACAAATCCATTTCTATGATTTAGTGTTGCAATCGAATAATAGTCAAACACACTCCGCACACACTCGTGAAATAAAATATGAATTAAACAAATTTTCATCGTCAATGTGTGAAGTATGAAAATATCGGCAGCCTATAATTTATTCAGTTTACGCTTAGAAATTAGGTATCTAAGTAATATGCGCACATTCATAAATTTATGTAAGTATACGCCCAATTTCTTCCATATTTGCAACAACGACAAAAATTGCCTTCCGGGCGACAATGGCTGACTCGCTGCCACGAATCCTGCACAGAAGCTAAGGCGGCGAAGCTGTTGCTGTTGCTATTACTACTTCTATTGCTATTAGTGCCTTAGTCATTGTTGTTGTTTATCTTGTAGTTATTTTCGTTGTTGGTGTTGAAATTTCATTGCAGTTGTATTTCCTTTATGGCTGTTACTGCTGCTACTGCAGTAGTTACTTTTGCTGCTGCGGAAAATTTACTAACTTCCAATTGTATGAAGTTGGTGTTGTTGCCTGGTCTCGTGCTTAAAATTTACAAGTACGCCAAAAAATACATCAGCCACTACAACAATGCTGGCTAAAATTGCAACAACTGCTGCTACAAGGTGCACGCTGGTATCCGCAAATCGGTATGTGTGAATTCAGAGTACGGCAGGTTCAATAGTAGATGGCAAAAGAAAAGTTACAGGTTTGGCAGATTGTACGTTCCAAAATAAGATAAGTAAAAACTTGTAAGCGATTTTTAGAGAGAGTCGCTCAAAGAAAAGTTTTTATTAATAAATTGGAAAATCGATTTAAGTCGATTTTTCTATATCCTCCTATACTATGATTTATATTCAAGGAATTTATTGCTGCAGTTGGATGAGTGGAAGAAAAAATGTGTTCGAATGACTAAGTCGATAACCCTGGTAGCTTGTGCCTAAATATTGTTTGGTTATTTTAATTATAATTTAAAAATAAGCAACGAACCTCTAGAACCACTAGAAAGTAGTGGAGGGCTCAATACTAATAGGCAAATATATTTTCGTTAAAAATGGGACTCTGATCTGGTATTACGAAAATGGTCTCTACGTGGCCTCGGCCAACCAGTATAGCCTAACCTAACCTCACAAGAATTAGTTACAGCGGGTGTAGAATATTTTGCATTCTAACCATTTTACGTTTTCAAATGACTTTTCAATTCCTTGGCATGGGAACTTCAAAATATTTAGTATACAAAAAATGTATGAGCATAAAACAGAAATTTTCAGTCCTCAACTTTTGGCTGAAAAAATTTGTGAATTTTTAGTTAACTGCATTTCCGCCACTGTACATTTATTTTTTTAAACCTTATCGCCCAGCGCAAAAAGATACGAACATGAAAGTTTATGCTTGGCTCCAGTAAATAGTTAGCACTACAAAAACAAAAACAGTAATTACTTTTGCAAGCGTAAATTGCAACATGTTGCACAAATGTGCATTCAAAAGTGCAAACAACAAGTGCTCTAAACAACCAGACACTCCTAGAACTTGTGTGAGTAAAAAAGCGACGGCAAAAATTACTAATAATAAAATTTTCTATTTACATTTACACTTTTTAATATAAAAATTGCGCTAAAATGCATAAAATGGCCATTTGCCGCAATATGGCGCCGCTGATTGAGTGCAACGCCACGTCAGTTCATTTCTTTTTCGTTCATTTGTGCGGCAGTGCAACGGTACAGTTTAGTCTGCTATACTGCAAAAACAAGTGCACTCACGCTCACCTACACCCCCACCCTACCCCACCTACAGCGTCATAAGTGTAATGCAATTTACAATTTTATTATATGAAATGTTTTTATGTTGCAACGTGCTACACTCATTTGTTGGTTGCAACAATGACACAAAGTCATTAAGTTGCCGAAGTACGAAAGTGCGTGTGTGCATGCGTGGCTCGGTGTGCTGGTGATGAAAGGCTGCGTTTTTGTTGGCAAACTTTTGCTATTGAGAATGAGCGCTTCAACGGCACGAGTGGTGACCGTGCGTGTACATACATACGTATGAAGCTTGAATCAGAGTGTCCACCATGAACGTGGGCTCCGTTCGGTAATGGCGAATTTAATTTGAAGATTGTTTGAAAGACTGGAAAAGGATAAACAGAAAAAAGGTCACATGCACTGCAAGAAAATTTTGCATGAAATCAATATAAGAAATAATTGACGACGGCGATACTTCAGCCAGTAGCAGATTCAGCTGAGTGTGGCAAGGGTACCTCTATATGTAAGTCTGCTTGCGCCGCATAAGGCGAATTTTCTAGCCTCGAACCAAGGAACACCAGGAAATCTGGTGGCTACTAAAACACACAGGCTTAACGCCTATTGTATTTAAAATCTGGAAAGGGGGTAGATAGTTAAGGAGGGAAGGAGAAACGTATCAGGGAAAGAAATAGGAAGAAATATAGACAGAGATAGAGATAGGGATAGTTAGTCCTGTGAGAATTTTCCAGATTCTTTGGCAAATCTGTAAATATCCTCAAGTTTTAGAGAACGAATATTACTCATTCTCATGACATCGGATCCCAAAACTCGTAGCGGTGCTCTAGCAAAGGCAGGACACTCACAGAGAAAGTGATCAGTGCTAACCGGCTCCTCCAAGCACGACAGGCACATTGGGTCCTCAATGATTCCAAGGGTGGTCATATGCTGACCCCATGGGTTGTGTCCTGTAATGATACCGATCATCAACCGAGCGTCTTTCCTTCCAAGTTTTAGTAGAAAGTTTGATAGTTTTCTGTTTGGACTTGTTACAAAACTCTTTGCAGTTCTGCAGCGTTCTAGACCGGACAATCGCTCTTTATGTAGATTGCCTACATAAGCGCTGATCTAATTCATGATTCCTGTGGAACTTATTCCGATTATTGGCTCCAGCCCTTGTGGGGGAACCGCTGATCCACGGTTGGCCAATTCATCGGAAATTTCGTTTCGTTTAACACCGGAGTGTCTTGGAACCCAGATAAATACAAGCTTGTTTAGTCTTGCGACAGAATTAAGCTTCTTCTTACATTCTTGAACAATCTTTGAGGTTTGCTTCGCGTTCTCCAGGGCCTTCAGTGCAGCCTGACTGTCACTGAAAACTCCAATGTGTTTCCCGCTCTATTTCGTCTCGATTATCCATTCGGCTACTTTAAGGATGGCAAAAACTTCCGTTTGGAAAACAGTTGCCAGGTAGGTTAACCAACCCGATGTGGCGACTGAAATCCGCAACAGGAAATGATAATTGATCGGCCACACCCTGTGGAAGAGTGACGACAACATCGCCAAACAGGCGCTGCGATGGAACCTCTTCCAACAGACAGGATGAAATGTAGGTGGACCACAAACCACCTGAACTAACATTCAGCTGCTCTTATTTGCAATGATTCAACCCTGTTTTTTTATTTTGAATCTTAATGCTTAAATAAAATGTTAGAAACATCTCAAACACACTCCCAACAATACTATAGCAATCCTCCCACCTTAGCTAAATTCTACACTGGCACCACAAAAGTATAACATCTGGGTAGAGTTGCTTCCATATCCGAAGACACAGGTTCCTCTCCTGCAGACATAGGAGGGTTATACGTCGTCGTTAGTCCCAATTACTCTAACTGTGTTCACGGGTGATTTTAAAGTAGAGGAAACATCGGAAAAGTTTCAATAGTATTATATGCGGTAGTGGGTTCCGTCTTGTCTCTGTCCAATATTGTAGTGCGTGTTTCACTCAAAAGTCATAAACGGTCCGCCTACTGCCACTGTAACTGTCGTTGCATCGTTTTGCGTTTCCAATCAATATGGCGGAGTCGCGTCATGATTTTAGCTGCGAACGTTTGGACTGTCTCCCACTTACTGCTGGTGGCGCACATATTTCGTATGGGAGTGCTGGGGGATTGTTGATGACCCATGGCTTGTTCGCGAGTAGCTCGTTCCTCTCCGAAGCGGTCGCAATAAAAAAGCACGTGTTCTGCGCTTTCGTCAGTATTCGGGCAGTTTGGACCAAAAGGCTGTCCGTGCCCGCTGATCACCTGCGAAAGGTTATCACCTTGGTGTCTCTTCTGTTTGTGTCTGTGTGGTTTTTTCTTAACCACTCATCAACATCAAATTAGTTTGTAGGTCCAACACCCGCTTTGTGACTGATCCCATCGCTGTTGCCACCGGCCAATTGTCGGTAATCGCTCAGCTGCTTTTTCCACTGGTGTGAGCCGTCCCCCTTGCACGTTATAGAGCTGATTCATCTTATCTGCCAAGAGGTCCAGAGGGAGCTTTCCAGCTATTACACATGATTCAACTTTTAGAGTACTAAGACTGGGTATTGTTGTTATAGCAGCTTTACAAAACCCTGCCAAAGTCTGGACTGCAATTAGTGACATCCGTTAAGATCATCTAATAACAGCCATATGAAACACATCTTTTGGCAGTGTGTGCCCAAAGGAAGAGGGGCTTAATTAGGCGAGTCGGTTTAAACGGGCATGTGGAGAGGTGGCTTCTTCAGACATTTTTAGCATATGTTTTGTAAAGGGTAGTCCATAAGTTTTTTGTAATCATATATTCATTTGTGAGACAGCTCCTTCCCGCTGGAAATCTTGGGCAGAAAAGCAGTATCATATTTCCGCGAAACGAAACCGCTTTACGTTTGCACAAAGTTGGAAAATCTTATTCCCAAAATCAAGGTTCTGTAGCCCAAACAGTGCATTTATTAAAAAAATATCATATTTCTGACGAAGCGCATTTTCATCTCTCCAACTATAATAACAAGCAAAACTGCCACTGTGCGAACGCCCAAAAGTGCGAACTCGGTCGTCGAGAAACCCAAGAATTCTCAGAAAGTGACAGCTAGGTGCAGATATTAGAGTGGTGGTACCATTGAAAATGCTGCTGGAGACACTACTTTGGTCAATGGTGAGCGCCACAGAGCCGTAATAAACGATTTTATGTGGGGTGCCGTGAAAGACCGCTGTTATGCGAGAAATATATTATGTACATTAAGAAGAAGGTTCTTAAGGTTAATACCAAGCAAGCACGTGAGATGGAGCCAAAAGCCGTTACCAAAGTCTTGAAAATAATGGGCATCTTTTCTCTTCCAAATAAACTTATAATATACTAAAAAAAAATATGTTTGTTAATTTTTTTAATTTTCAAAAACATACCGCGATTTGGACCACCCTGTCTGTCAAAGTTTACCCTGTATGTCAGAGTTTACCCTGTATTAGTTGTAGTTCAACATGCTACAATATGCGGATCGTATTTGAGGCCGCCGTAGCCGAATAGGTTGGTGCTTGACTACCATTCGGGAGTGCGTGGGTTCGAATCTCCTTGCGTGAAACAGCAAAATTATAGAAAAGTTTTTTCTACTAGCGGTCTTCCCTCGGTAGACATAGCTCCGGGTATATTCCTGCCATGAAAAAACTCCTCATAAAAAACCATCTGCCGGAATTGGCTTACAACGGTAGGTCCTTCCATTTGTTGAACAACATCAAGACGCAAACCACAAATAGCAGGAGGAGCTCGGCCAAAAACCTAATGTGCTCCCCAATTATTATTATTATTTCTTTAATTGAGGAACTCTTACGCATGATAGTTCTTTGCGATAGGTGCGGGTTTGTTTCCGTTCTCTTTATTAATTCTTTATTCATTTATTTTTTAATGATGGAAATATTCTGGCATAATCGAGCTAGTTTAAAGTTCGGAGCCTTTTTCAAGTGTCTTTTCAATTTCCTGAAATACGGCAATGGCCTTTCGGAGCGCATTTTTTGTTAATCAGAAGAGAGAACTACATTACTTCAAAACAAGTTGGCAAGAGCGGAGGGAACTGGTTTTCACATGCATCAATTGTGTGATGGATAGCAGGAAATATTTTGTCTTTCCCTCTGTCACCACCATCAAGAGTTCCATTAGATTGTCTTCCTAGGTCAGCTCGGTAAAAAGGCGGCCTTTGTCGGACTTACTGTGACACTCTTTGCTTGATGAATATTCATCTAGGCCTCTTTTATGTTCAGATCTATTCGTTACACTTCTTTATATAGAATAAAAAACGTATAATAAACTCCGGAGATCACGGAAAAATCAGAATTGTATGTTCTTATAAATAAAATGGAGCCTTGACAATTTAGTGCTACAATATTTTCGAGAAATTTCACGATGTGGTTGTGAGTCAACCGCTCTCAAACTTCGTTTGGGGTCAAAAAGAGCCAAGTAGACGCGAGGCATATTTACCTTTCGAATTATCAAGTACTGACTGTCGTACAGTGCACTCATTTGCATACAACTACACCGTTTATGTTTCTACACTCCGCGCAAATACTCGACGCCGACCATGAATCCGCTTTAACTAGACCAACGGTGGCACCACAGCAGTGCTGGTGTGGCTGACTAACTGAATTGAGGTCCACCGAGAAGCAAAATGACGCGACAAGTGCAATTTGTGCACAACATCATGCAATGCCACAGTGAAAGCTATGGTGGAGTATGTTGTCCTATGCCACCGCACCGTACCGCCTATGCAAATGCATGCACTGCTATCCCATTGCCGGCCAACTCTGCATGCGTATGTATGCAACCATCTGAGCTAGGCAGGCTCAGCGAGCGGTGATGACGATGTCATTGACAAGACCTACAGCGACGACATAGAGAAATAGCAAAGGTGGGTCTGAATGGGCCATTTTTTGGACAGCTCACTCACGCAGCCATGCAACCGTGCATTGGGACGTGCACAAATATGGCGTCTCGAAAATGATTGAAATAAAAAGAAAAAAATAATACAAAAATAAATATAAAAAATGCAAAAATTTCGCGCGCTCTACTCGTCTACCTTGGAACTAAGTGTGTAAGTACATATATTTAGAAGGGACATCGCTTCTGACCGCCATTCTGTTACCCCACCAC